>NW_017537024.1:32567-97656 GCF_001853355.1 Bactrocera latifrons
ATAAAAAATTTGGACTATTATTATAGTATTAGAAAAAAATTAATATTAATTACTTTTGAATAATCGATAAGTTCTAGAAATCGATAAAAAATATAAACTGTATGTAACTGACTGGGGCAAAAACCACGTTATAAATAAATACTCATTCCATTTTAATAAACAACAACAATCGATAATTTTGAATAATCGATAAACATTTCACAATTTATAGCGACTCATACATGGGTTTCAATCAAAAATCTAATAGTTAATTATAAATACAAACATTTTCAATGAAAACTAAGCAACTGCGCAAAACCATTGATTGACTGTCACATACCGTTGTCATTCGATGGAACTATCAAGCTAACTGATTGCACTTGAACTCAGAGCATTAGTCACCATGCCCCAATTCCCTTACTTAATTTCAACATATCACTTTCGTTGATCATCAATTTGCACCGCAGCAGACGGCACTAAGCCACACACAGCTGTTGAGCGCTGCTGCCGCTGATATCAAAATTAAGAACCGCTATGACCCACTCACATAGATGCACTCGAGTACGCATTCAGTCTTTGAGTTTCGCCATTTATCACAAAGTGACAATCTTGGGCACAAAACGCCACTAGGATGAAAGGAACATAAGCAAACAAATGCACACAGCAAACACACGCACAAACGTCGTTGAATGAAGCCACAGAGACCACACTCAGGGCGCACACGACGACTTTGGACCCACCACTTACTTACTTATTTATCTATACGAAACTATAAATCGTCGAAAAAACAATAAACATTTCAACCGATTGATGTTATCCTTTCGCCGGCTACCCCTTTCGCGCACCCACCCCGCTGCGCTGCTGATCTGAGCAGCTTGAACACACTGTGTTCGCTGCCAAAAAGGCTTGAGGCATACAAATGTTGGCTGTTGTCGGCTTAGTTGTAAAGTTTTCGATAAATAAATAAAGCAAAAGCAAATATCAAGTACAAAGGAGAAAAAGCGAAAGGCGCAAAAGGACGACGGCAAGTGAAAGGAGTAAAGCGCGAAGCTCGAGATGAAATCGAATAAATTGGTAAGCGAAAGCGAAGTGACCTCCTTTCGACACAACAGCAACGTCAGCGATGGGGCAGAGAACGCTTTCGCCCCACCCGCCGTCGCTTGTGTGTTGTCTGTGGTTTCGAGCTTTGTCTTTTCGCATCGTTTGCTTCAAATATTTATGCGCTTTTAATGATACCGAAGTGCTGAGCGGTTCTAACAGACGGTCAGCGGCCGTTGCCTTCGAGTGTACTAGGTTTGTAAGCGTATAAAGACATAGTTGTGGCAAGTGTGGCACGATTTTGTTGGCGCTTAGAAACTTGCGGCACAGCAAATAGTGTTGGTAGTGGCATGAATGAGCTCAAAGTTAAATTACGGGTGAAATAAGTAATTAAAATACACACGCTAACAACAATGCGTTGTCATTAAGTGCTATAACAACAACAACATGCCTATTAAAACAACGAAATAAATTTGTGGGGCGTCAAAACCGCAAATCATCTTACGACGAGCAAGAAAGTGCAAATAAAATGTTCAAACCAGTCCGGCCCGCTTGCCAGCAAATGTACAAAAACAACAACACCAATAAAATACTACGTAAAACTCCTCCCACTCGTTGTGCGCTGTTTATGTGGACAGGAAATGAGATAAAATCGTAAACGGAAGTTTGTTAACAAGAGTAAAAGTTGCGCCAACAACACAAACAAACAACACCGTTACTAAACATACAACAAAATTTAAGACATTGACCGCCACCGCCATTTATTGCTTATAAAAGGAGAGTAGTTAAAATTTGTAGGCCAGCATGTCCGAAAGTATGTAATTACAGGGATAACAGGGTGGTCCATTGATTGATTTGACTAACAGCTGCCTTTATTTTTAGAATATAACGTAGCATTGTGGAGTATGTATAGCTTTAAAAACAAGAGAACTCAACAACTTCGGCTTCACCGAAGCTATAATACTCTTCACAGGCGCATTTCTTATAGCATAAAAGGTCCTAGAAAGATCTTTATCTTGTTTTGAGTGATCCGTTTGTATGGGAGCTATATATTGTACTGGATTGTACCCGTATATATCGACAGTCGGACATAGCTGCATCGACTCAGCTAGTCGTGCTAATTATTTATATATATGTACTCAATAAAGTATCCGATATTTCCTGTTTAGTATTAAAGTTAGGCTGTACTACTAGCAGTGTAGTTAATCCTAAATGTAGGCAACAGGGTTACATGGGTTAAAGAGTTTCCAAAATTCGTTTTTTTATTGTCTTATTAAATTCTACAACCCCACTAGCAGATTGTCCTAAATTTTTAAGTTGATCCGAGTAATAGGTTTAGACATACAGCCTTGTAACCTTGTGCACTCGAGTCTAGCTATTCTAAGTCGCCGTCTTAAAACACGTTTTTCTCGAAACTGTGTTTTTGAAATCGGTTGGCAAGATTACTCGAGAACTGCTGACCCAATCTTCATGAATTTTACACATATCTTTGAGAAAAAAAAAGTCGCGAAATTTTGACTGAAAATTTCATTTTTTTTTTTTTAAGTTTGGCAAAAACCCAAATTTCAGTTTTTTTCCTTCGTCCAAGTTCTAAATTAACGTTTTAACTAAAACACGTATTTTTCACTATAGATGATCCTTTAAAGAGTTATCCTGCCTATGCGGACATATTTTTTTTCCGAGGGATCACCGGAAATTCCGTCGCATTGGACGAGTTTAAAATATTTTTTTTCAAAAAATTTTAGAATTTAAAATTTTTTAATATATTTTCCTTTGCCTTGAACTACCCTTTACAATCACCAAACTTATAATTACAAATACATGCTTAATTACCATTTATTTGGCACGTCTACACCACGTGATGCTTTAACTCAAACAGTTGAACAAATTGATAATAACTCAAGCAATTAAAGAAGCTGAATTAAATTTAGAGTGCAAATATATATGGCTGAAGAAGAAACAAGTTTTGGAAGACGGGAGTAAGTGGGCGTGGTACTTTAGAAGAAAAATTATACACCTATCACCATTTTGCAAATCAACAAATAAACTCTCTTTAAATCATTTGAATTTTTGCAAAGAGCGAAGAAAACCCAAAGCAAATCGCTCCGAAGCAGCAATGAATTTTCTTTAGAGTGCAAATTAGTAAATTCGTTCTTAGCTCTTGCGAGACCGTATAGCTGATCAGAGTGTCAGTAACAGACGTCTCCCTTTTTGTTCGCATTTGTTGCATTTGATACTATTTTTTGCCATTAAAACGAATACATGTTTTGTTGCTGCATAAATTATTTATCTAGTCAGTGGGAATCAAAAAGTCAAGGTAGCTTTCTTGCTGGAGTTTTCAGACTTTTGTTAAATAATTTGCTTACTAATGAGCTTCCATAATACTTCGGCTCAATTTACATGATTTGTTCGTGGAAAAATTTTAAAGATCTTTTACAAACGCGGAAGTTAGTGGCAGTTATTGAAATAATTTCCTATTTTGGCAAGAATAATATCATTATATCTGTTCTAAAAATTATTTGTTATTTTTATTGTTATAGAAGGTATGAAAATGAAATAAAATGAATTTTAATTTCAAATAAAAAATGATAACAGTATCTTCTTCAAGTTATTTTTCTTCTACATTTTCAATAAAATATCATATTAATTACGTCCTATTTTTATACCCTGAACAGGATATATTAAGTTTGCAACGAAGCTTGTAACACCCAGAAGGCAGCGTCAGATATAGGTTTCCGGTTTTGGATATATATAAATGATCGGTATGTCGAGCTGAGTCGATTTAGCCATGTCCGTCTGTCTGTCCGTCCGTCCCTCAGTTTTTCAAGATATCGTTTTGAAATTTCGCAAACGTCATTTTATTTTCAAAATGCTGCTCATTTATCGGAACTGCCGATATCGGACTACTATAACATATAGCTGCCATACAAACTAAACGATCGGAATCAAGTTCTTGTATGGAAAACTTTCACATTTCACAATGTATTTTATAAATTGTTCAAATCGTTTAACTATAGCATTAAGCTGCCATACAAACTGAACACATAGTTACTAACAGAAATGCACCTGTGAAGGGTATTTAGGTTCGGTGCAACCAAAGTTAAGGTGTTTTCTTGTTTGTTTGAGCAAATGAAATACTAAATAAATTTAAAGAAAATATTTAACTTCAATTTTTAGCATAAAGCACACTATGATCTAATAAATATTCAACCTACAAAAGAAAACCAAAATTTTCGGAAAATTCCTTTTTATTTCTCCAACTTCTACAACAAATTAGAAAAACATGTTTTCCGAAGGTTCATAAAGTAGACTAGCAGCATTAAACTCCTCATTCGATATTAAATTTTTTCTAGCAAAAGACTTTTTCACGTTTTGAAACAAAAAGGAATCAAATCTGAAATAAACACTAGATGGCTCAACAGTGCGGGTGGAAGTGTAAGTCCAACCGTTGTCATGATGGAAGAGGCTAGTAGAGATCTGTTACTGTTTTACCATTCTTGAGCTATTCGATGTAGATTGAATGTCAATGTGAACCTCAGAAAGTTATGGCCGTCACCTTTCCGGCCAACAGCTGATCTTTGTTATAGAAAAGGCACCAATGGATCCATCTTTCGCCGCTGGTAACAAAACGATAAAGAAAATATTTTGCTTTTTGCTTAAACAGCGTCATACACATCTATAACGTGCTTTCACGGTTGCGCATGTTATCGTGAGGCTGCAAAGACAGCACCAATATAACGGCAGCTTTCTCATAACCAATATTCCATGCACCATATAATAAGCATGGTTTTTTGAGATGCAGTAGATCGGGGACTTTTGTCACATCATAAACATTATTTCATTATAAAAATTTGTTTTCGACACAACTGGGGGTTCGCATCAAAAACCGTCATGCGACACCTGTTGAAACTCATTAAACCAATTTTTGCCAGTCGTTTCGAAGGAGAAGAGTGAAGTTTTTAATTTTATTCAGCGATTTCTACTTTCCACTTTTCTGAAATCCGCGTTGTCAAAATGAAACTTTGATAAATCCTTTGACGAATCCGATTTTTTTACCAGTAATCGTCTCAAAAAATGTGCTGCACGAAAGTAAAAATTATTCTTGCTATAGTGGCATTATCGGGTAATCAGACCTAGTCTACTTTAATAAAAACAAGTAGGTGAGAACTAAGTTCGGATGCAATCGAACATTTTGTACTCTTTGAACTTGCAAAAATCAAAGCCAGGAAAATCAAAGAAATTATATAGACAGTGAAATTTCCCTAATCCACAAAAAAAATATTTGAGTTATGGCAGGAAATTTGTATGAAACTTGACTTGTATTGTCAATTCAAGAGTTCGAGTTTTGGAGGACTTCAAGTTATAGAAGTTCAACTGTATATATATTAGGGTGTTTTTTTAACTATTAATTTTTTTCAATCCCGTCACGAAAAAAAAATTCCCAGAAAATTTTGGCCCTTAATGTTAACATTAAGAACTAGACCAAGGCATGTAAAAATTTTCCATTGAAAATACACTGCAATCGTGATCTTTTATCCTTAAATTCCTACAGCTTAGAGGTATTTTATGACAGCGACTTTAGATGCATATTTCTCAGAATCGATCATTCTACAAAAAAGTGCCCAACAAGAGCTATAGAAAAAATATAGATGACAAATTTGTAGGAAATTTCATTTGTCCAAAATCAAAATCGCGTCATAAATATTTGTCGAGATGTTCAACTTTTTATGTACGGCTTTATCAAATTTTTCTAGATGATATGCATTAAAAACTCTATGAAAATTCCATACAACCATTTCGTAACGGGTTTGAGAAGTTATTAATAGTTCAAAAAACAACCGAATATAATATTATGAATATATATTTATAGCTCATTCACCGTCCGATATATTCAATGGAAGGTTTGTTAGAAAAACGAAAATCATTTTAGTACATCAGTCGGGTGTGAGCACTCAAGCAGAACGCGCGTGTATCCATCACTTAATTGGAAAACAGTCAANACAAAAACTATATTACCAATAGCAACATATCATAGCTCATTCTCAAACAATTTTTAAGTAGAAAAGGCAAAATCGCCTGTACTCTTAACTTATATACATTACTCACTGTAAATACATATATTATAAGAAAAGTGAAATAAATTTGAATTTGAATTTGAAATTTTAGTACATGTAGAGTATGGCGAGGTGGGGTAGAATCCACCACATACCAATAAAATATTCCTTGATGTTGATTAAGGTACCATCACCAATATTAAGTAAAGTCACAGAGTTATCGAGATTTTTTACTGAAATTACAGCTTGCATGGACGGATTTACACACAGCCATTTACCCGGGTTTCTACTTTTCTCGTCATCCTGATCATTTATATATATACATACATGTATAATCCTATATCTATAGGTGAATAAAACTTCTATACTCTGTTGCAAGAATAAAAAAAAAGATTTTTTACATATTCATCAGTTTGATTAATACAATCGCACCAATTACCATAAGAAATTTCAAATATTGTAATTACTTTTCACTTCAAATTAAATAAACTCTTGCCGGAATTAATTAACCGCTATTTTGCTATTACTTTATTTACAGATCACGCCGGCGAACTGGGTTGGGCGTTCACCTTAATCATAGTTTCAATCATATCAGCTCTTATAGGTGCTATTGTAATGGTCATAGTTCTAAGGTGTAGAAGGTGAGTCACAATTATACTTTAAACTTAATTTCATATTATATATGTATACACACAAACAAACAGACAATGGCAAACGTGAGTTAATTAAGCCATAAAATGAAAGACTTAAACGACAAACTCGTCAACAGGTAGGCACCTTTTTATTATTCAATTAAAGTGAATATGTAGCAGCGTGAAAATTAGTGCGCTGCTGCATGAGGCATACATACATACACATATGCAGCTTTGTAAAATGCGAGCAATGCAAGCAGCCAACCAGTGACTCAATTAGTCAGCTGATAGATGATATCACATAAACACACCCACAGCCACATACAAACGGCATATGGCATCGCAGTTATGTGCTAATAATGGAAATGAAATTAACACGAGCAACGCGCTGCGCATCGCTGCGGCCGCTGAATGAGTCGTTAATTGGTGCGGCGCGCATGCCAGCCAAGCGGGAATGCAAACAGCAATAAAAGCGCTGATGAACTGATGAATACTGCCTGAATTATGAATATCGAGGCACAATAAAAAAAACTAAAACAAAAAAATAAATAAATAAACTGTATATTTATGAATATATTTCAAGTTACAAAAGAATTTCGTGTTTGCGTTTGGAATTCGAGCTGGCGCTTGGTCATTTCGAAGGAACTTTCAGCTTCTCTTTTTTCTACGATATATTTATTAGCTTTTATTTAGTGTTGATTTTTTATACTTTTTTCTAATTTCCATTGAATGCTGTCAAATTAAGTCACGAATATTTGAGGTAAAAGGCAATTTCGTTCTCGTTTCGTTACATTAACGGCACTTTGATGTAATAATAAAAGCCTCATAAATGCTCTTGCGGCATGCAACCGTTGAAAAATCGTGCGTTTTAAATATTTAACTAGGTTTATTGTCATTTTAGTGCAGAAATCGCGGCACTGCACAGCACAATGCCGCTTTAATTACATTATGCTCCGCTTTTATGTGTATTCAAATTTGAAAAATTATATGAAAAAAAAAAACCGAAAGCCATAACTCATTTGCGGTCTTATGGCTTGGGAAGTCCATTCATCATGCTCACAATGCAAAGCTAATGCGCGCCTGTGGCATTCGTTGCGCCAGTGTGGGTGGCAAATACCCCTTCACATTTTTGCCAACGCTATTTCATGCTCTTTTAATATATATATTTAAATATTTATTGGTAATGATGTAATTATTGCTCAATTAAAATGTCAACATGTGCATAAAAATTTATTGCAAGGCATTAGAGGCAATAGAAAAGACGAAATTGTTTTAAATTGCTGGAAATTTGTCAAATTGTGAGTTGTATTCACATTTTTATTTTTATTTATTTATTTTTTTTTTTTGTTTTTGTTTGTTGTCATGGCAAAAAGTAATTGCAACTTTTTTGCATGTATTGAAAATTACCAATAGCTAAATGGTCCGTTGAGGCCATGAAGTATAATGGCGGACAAAATTAAGCGCATCGAATGCATTTATGTACAAAAAATAAGCAAATATTCTTTCGAAACTGTCAGTAGATGGAATATTTTAAGCACTAAAGCATAGTTTAATTAAATAAGCGGTCGCTAGCTTAGGAAACAGCAAGGTTCAAAGTTACAAAAATAATTTGCGAAGCACACAGACGTAGGTATATATTATGAGGTAGAGGCTCTTAAGGCCACTGACTCTGAATTTTGATAGTAAATTTTAATAATTAGTAGATCGTATGCCATGATGAAATGGCAAGCTTTAGCGAAGAAAAATATTGAAAGAACGGGAAAAAATTTATCGTCGTTTATTGTCCCTATCGGTCTGCTTCAGTAATGCCCTATTCGAAAAAGCCTTCATAAGATCTGAAAAAAAATTCAATACTCTTCTAGTAGCTGATTTCAAAACTCTGTATATCGCGTTATATGCCAAATGTGATCAAGTTGGGTTGTATGGCCTCGAAAAGATAAAACAATGTGCTAAAAATAGTTCTTAGACAATTGGACTTGGCTCAGTATTGATTGAGCACACATTAAATATGGAGACCAACAAAAGACAAAATACTCATTATTTAGAGATTTTTCTGCTGAATGATGTGAATAGCTTATAAAGTTCTGTTACTCAAAATTTTGATTTTAACTTTGATGTGAAAGATTCGCCGATTTTTAAAGGCAGAGTTACCACAAAAAAGATCATGGACTCAATCTCCATTTAATAATCGCGACTGCTTCACAACATAATCGATTCATTTCTAAAGCGGATTATTAGTTATGATGGAAAGTGGTTCCTTGTCCCTGAGAAATTCCTCTAAAAGCTCCAATCCAATACTCTGCCCCATATTTTATCATCCGCTTTGAGTTTTTTAAATCACCATCCCCCTTAGACCAATCTTAACTTAAGCCTCTGCTATCTGCCTAACAATCCATGCATTGAACCATTCAAAAATAATAATGTCAAAGTGTGGTATTAAGCGTCAAATTCGATAGCACTAATGATGCAGTTAATTGCGCTGACTTGAACAAGAGCAAGCTTACCGGCTTGTACATTTAAGTATGTCACATATAAACGAGTATATTGCGGTAATAACTCGCCAGCGCAGCTCGAACTGCAGTGGAACTCCTACAACAAATTTGTCATGCACAATTTTTAGTATTTTTGCTTTAACGCCATCAAAGTGGCGCTGCATATTATTGTCGCCTTGAATTGGTAAGCGTGGGACGGCCGTGATTGGGCATGTCACAGCAGAAAATTAGCAAAAAAGAAATCGCATATTCCCATGCATTTTTACTTTTGGATATTTTTGGTGAATATTATTTTTGTTTTTAACTGTACTATGGCATATTTGAAGCAGAAAATTTGCAAAAATTTTTAAATTAAATTTATTTTTTTTAATTTGTTAAATATTTTTTTTTACATTTTAAATATTTTTTTACAATTTAGCCAATTATTACAAATTTGTGATAATATTATATTTCCAAAACCTTAAAATTGCTGTTATAAATATTTTTGAAACAATACAGCAGCTTTGATTGCCAGCCTATGTTTATGTATGTAAGCCTAATGCTTAATTATTTTTAAAACAATTTTTTTACAATATTTTCCACTGTGTTTTGTTGCAATTTTTCACACTTCCAACGCACTTTGCCATTACTTGGCCATAACAAAGTGTCGCTTGTTGTTTTAATTGCGAATAATGACCAATGAAGTCGTCATTGTCGCGCCTGAAGTGGCTAACATAGCACTAATCTTGACAATAACAGCAATAACACACATCATGAATAAAATACTCTTAATTACAATGCAATAAAAACCATTAGACAAACTTCTGAGCACTTTTATGCAAATTTCAATAATAACCGTTAAAGTTTCCGACGAGAAATTGAACATTCGCTACTTTTGTAAGTTAGTTAGAATCGTATATATTTCATAAATATAATATAAAATTTTACATAAGGAGCTACGGCTCAGGCACTGTTCTCCGCTCAGCACCGAACCTAGAGATCTCGGGGATGCTTAGCAGGCATTGATCGTCGGCCAGCTTCTTTAAGACTGCGAGATGCTCCTATCTAGAGTAAGACGCAGGATATATAATAACCCATAGCGTTAGTGATTTCAAAAGGATCGTTTATTTTAAGCTTTTACCCGACTATACCTTAAATAATACTGTAGTGCATTGTGAATAGTTGAACAAATTGATTGATGCACTCAAACCGAAAAATACAGTATTGATCAATAGAAAAGGTGTAGTGTTCCAAAGCCAAAAGCTTTTGCAGCTTGAATGGGATGCGCTACCACACCCACCAAACTTTTCATGTATCTGGCACCTTCGGACTATTACTTGTACAGGTTTCTGAAAATTTTTTTCGATCTGAGGACCTTCACCACAAATGAGGACATCAAAAATCACTTGGACTTCTTTGGTCCACAGATCAAAAATTTAATTATTTAGAATCGATCTCTCGTCCGAAAGATATACGTATTGGATCGAAATGAAGAATATACAATTATATAATATGTGAATATTTTACACCTGCTTGAACTGCACTGAAAGCCCGTAATTACTCAAACGACTCAATACTTGCATTGACAAAGTTCATACTTCCGCAATTGTAAGAGACATTATCCAAAAGGCCTTCAAGCGGAAGTGGTAATCTTGTCGACTACAAATTATGAAAGTTGAATGGAAGAATTAGGTGGAAACTTCCAAGCACTTTCTTCTCCATTGTCCACTTTTGGCAAAACTGAGGTTGAAACATCTTGGTGTTGATACCAAGAGACATGGCCAAAATAGACATTAGTCGCCTCCACAAATTTTTAATAGACTCAAAGCGCTTTGTCGATTTATAAAGTATCTTTATTATCAACTTTATGGAAGTTTTAGGTACCACAATGGACTGGTATTCTAAGCTATTCAAACTGGGATCCCTGTTAGGATCGATCTTTTAACCTAACCTAACCTAACTTATGGTATTTATAAGAATTTTTCACAAAACTCATTCAGTCTAAGCTGTTTTGGAAAAATTTTTATTTTATAGTGTCTAGTGCTAAATCACCTTTAGTGCTAAGTAAGCTTTTTCTATACGCATCCAATCTCTAACTTCTGTATCGAGCTTATTCTTTAACAAATTCTTTATTAAAGAGTATTGCATATAGAATGAGAGGGTGATATTAAATCAATGCTCAAGTGTATCTTAATCTCATTAACCAATGGTTTTTCATATTAAGTTGTTCTACACCGATTAATGGCAGAATTAGCTGTTTTTACATATAAAACTAAGATATTAAAACCACATATTAAGCATTCAGTATAATCACATAAATATCTCGACTTTTTCCTTCATAGCAGTTCATACAACCAACCTATTATATATACTATATATATTTAGGTATATGTCATTGTAGATATGTATGTCACAACGTTCATATGGACAGGCTTATGGCCTCGAATTACACGTATAACATGTCTTTGGACACTTGTTGGCTCGTTAGTAGTACATTTTGCTGCTGCTGTCTCTAATACTTTTATTACACTGTTAACTTTATTGTTGTTATTATTATAAGAACAACTCGTAACTTAGGCACACTCGTATTACCGTCACGGCGACAAACGTTAGCGGGCAATATTTGTACGGCACAATTTTATATTGCTGCCACATTAGCTTCACAATCGCATTTGTGCGTTGTTATTGTTATATATGTATATGTGTGTATACATGTAGTGTCGTGTGACATGTTGAGCGCCAAATTAGTCGCAATTACAGTGCAATCGCAATATAAACATTTTTCGAATAAATATTTCACGCGTTCACCAACACATAGATGTATATGCATTTTTACACAGAAGCAAACAAATCACTGCACTGTGTATTTATGTGAATTACTGTGTTTTTAATCACCTTTTAATGTCATAATTTTACATATGACATATTTGCAATCAGTACCAGAATGCAATGCGTAAATAATCACTAATGACCCAGGAGAATGTAGTTTTAGTAATCGGTCGAATCAGTATAAATAACATTAATGTTAATATTAAAGATAAGATATATATATATATATATGTATATACATTAAAGCACAAGAAGTTAGGTTTTTTTCTGCCGCTAATAGTTTTCCAATCTCCAATATCTACCTCTACCTCTGTCAGAGCTAGAACATCTAAAATGATATAGCAAATTTGATTCGGACTGACAAAAACTATTCTTTATTGTCGCCTTTGGGCCAATATAAGCAATTTTCCATGTGATGGCCTTCAGTGACTTCAGCGAAACACTTTTAATTTTTTCAATGGTCCCGATCTCCGAAGTTAATTTTTATATTCGAAAACAGAAACAAGCTACGGGCAGCCAAATTTTGCAAACACGGTGGCTGAGTGATGGATCCGATTAATGCTCGAATGTGACGAAAAACCCATGAAATGTCAAGGCACATATCCAATCGATTACAATAAATTGCTTTACTTAAACAAAGACCAAATAGTATTCCTCACCTACCGCTTAACCGTATAGAATGAATGCTTGGTGAACTATAATCAAAAAAAAACGATGAGCAACGCTATGAATTCTGAACGACCTTGACATGATTTTTGCTAGATTGTTAAACAGTTTCATCATATTCATGAACCCGTGACTCGTTACCAGAGATGACGACTTTGATAAAACTAAAATGCTCAGCTATTTTGTCCAAAATCTTTTTTTTTTGATATCTACTCGTTGTAGTTTCTGCATAAAAATCAAGTTCCCTGCTGCGAGTCTAGCATTGACACGCTTCATATCCAAGACATAAACCAAAATGTGTTGAATCGATTTACATATAAAAGATGCTCAAATTCTCTAACTCTCTGATATCAACTAGACCATTTTCACGCACTACTTCTTTAACTTCTTCGCTGTTACGGTTAGGTGAGTGGGCAACTCGCATTAGGCAAGTTTTCGATGTCTTCACGGCCTTCACTGAGGGCTTTGTGCGCCTCAAATTCTTGCGTTCATGATAAAGTAGACTCCCTAAAGCATTTCCCTACGAGCGGTGAGTTTGAAAACGCAACATTTAATGAAATTTTCTGATAATTTCTTTTACACGATAAAAATCGCCAGACAAACTTTCACGGAAATCAAACTTCAAACAAACCTAAAAAAAATAACAATCTAAGGAAATACAATTTTTCCTTTTCATTTGAACGCATAGTTTATACGGACCAGTCTGCTTGAACTTTGATCAGATATAGATCTAATATTCCTCTAAGTACAATTTCATAAAAATCTCTGCATTTTAAATTCCAGATTTGCTGACAAAGTCGATGCCTTACTGAAGGGCATATACAAGTGTGTATACATATGTATGTAATCACACACACATGTCAGTATATCCACATATGTATGTATGAATATGTTTACTTGAGTTTTTCACCACACACGTGTCATGGCTCATTAATCAATTGATTAAGCATATTTACCAAATAATGACAGGACGAATAAAATGTAAAAGCATTCACATATCCGCCACAAGCGCACAACAACGACAACAGAAACTGTGGGCAGAAGTAACCAATGACAACAATAACAATAATAGTGATAATAATAAGCTATAGTTTATTAAGGATAATTTCAACAACACAACCGCAACATGATTGATATATAAGCTTTATGCCCCTTTCTATATGTATATGTATGTGTGTGTAGTACTGTTGTGACAACAGCTACAATCAATAAATAAATAAGTAAGTAGCAACAGCAGTAACGGTATATATTATTGAAAATATTGCATTGCAACTGTCAACTGTGATACATTGACGTTTTATGTCACCAATTAACTTTCATTTACCACAACACTTATTTGGGGGCATGCATGCATGCATGTGTGTGTGCGCTGCTTTTTACACGACTCACCACTACATGCACATCGAGTGTGTGGATTTGCGCGAACAAGTGCATTCAGTTGTACTATCAATTATTTATGGTTAATTGGGATTTTTTCGGAAAATAATATATGCAAATACATATATGTCTGTATGTATATTATATTACTATATAAATGTGCATGTATTAAATATATTTATTTTTAAATGCCATTTGCGTGTTATAAAAATTCTGATTTCACTCATATTTTCACACATTTTTCTTCATTTTAATGCTTTTCCATATTATATTTGTATACACACATACAAATACACTTATGCACACATATATATGTACATATATGTATATATGCATTTGTCTTTATGAATCGTAAATTAATCTGCATAATTTGCTCTGCAGCTGCGCTCGATCACTTTGATTGTATTTTTACTCACATGTGTACTGATTAACTGTTTTTTCATGCTTATGCACAATTTTTTCATCAGTCTCTCCAGCATTAAGCTTTGCAAATATTAAATGTTAATTAACTCGTACACACCTTTTGTCAATTAAAGACCAATTTTCGATTTTTCCACCTCAGTACTTTAAATAATGCAATTTTTACATATCTGCTGTATTATAATTCATATTTCTCGGCACATGAAAAGTCATCCTTCGCTTCAAAAGTATTACATTGTGAATTCACTATTTTTTTTTTAACTTCATGGGAAATGCAATTTATATTTTATGACCCTCACATTTGATACCCTTACATCCACTCGTACGCGGTGATCCGGAACTTTACCATTACTTAGTTTTTTAAGCAGGTCGTTAACGACAAGGGTTCATAGAAGAGGAGAGAGAGCTCTATATATTATGTAAGACTATTTCCGGCTGGACGTTATTGAAAGCTACTCAATATCAAGGAAAGTCCCAACAGTGAATTCTTCAATTCTAATCGCTTCCACAAGCTTTGATACGATATTATGCAGGGCCGATTTCACTGACCTACCTTTACAATAACTATGTTGCGCTCTTAATAAATGGTACCTCAGTCTGTCAGAGCTTTAAGTAGGATTTAGGAGAGCCTGGTGGGTCTTAAGTCATTGGACGTAACGTGGAAGCCTTTACCAGCCTTCGGTATGAACACAATTCTGACTCGTCTTCAGGTCCTCAGGATGTATCCCAGTCTTATGCAGTTCGCATAGATAGATGCCAACCAGTTGCATGATACCTTAACAGCTTGCTGCGATGGTAAGATTCCATATAGTCCCAGAAACTTGAAAGGTTTCAATGAATTGATCGCAGAAGTCAAGTGCTGTTCATCCAGAATGTCGACAAAGGATGCGCAATCCTCTTGCAGCCCTCCGACGGATACTCCTCTGAGGACGTATTGGTCGGTAAATGAGCATCAAGGAGCATCCGAAGTGTATCTTCGCTGCTTAGTACCCACTTCCCAATTGCGTCCTTAAAATAACCCAGGAGGGTTAAGTCCTCTTTGCCTTTTATATTATATAATGCTCAGTCGTCAGTTGATCTACAGGCCCACGAGCAGCATTCCCATACGGGGCAGATCTGGGCATCGGTTTCAACCTTATTCTTCATGCAAATAGGGTCCTCACTCGGAACCACTATCCGTCCCCCGAAAAAGGTAGCCGTCTCTCTATAACGAGGCTAAGGCGAGGGTTCACGCACGCCCTTGTAAAGCTATACACCTACCCCAACGACGGGGGGAACTTACTTTGAGGTCAAAATACTATAGAGCTAATCCTACTCATAATACACTTCCAAAGCCAAAGTCGTCCCGGAGTTAAAAGGCCGCGAAGACCGCAAGTCATTTAGCGTGGCACCAATTTGGAGGCGACATGCTCGTAACTAAGATCAAGTGAAAGTCATAAAGCCAAAGTTTTGGGCCTCATACATGTGAAGTATATGATGTGGCGCAAAACGAATAGAAAGAGATAGTGTCCAGATATTAAAAGTAATATATTTTAGGTTGAAAATTATTACACGATTTGTATATTATGTAGTTTACGCTGTTGTAGTTGGAGTTTACATTTTAATTATAAGTAGATGGATATACATTTTTAAATTATTATATATGTAGTAGTTTTACGAGAGGATATGGTTTCGTAATTATCTTCAAAATCTCTTTTCAAAATTGAAACTGATCTGATATCTGCCTTGTACGCTTCGATTTAATGTCTGAAATTCGCACCAACTTTTCATTATATTATATCTAGAATACATTAGATACTCCCCTACTATTCTCACACTAAATTTAAAATTGTACTTAGACCAATAATATGGGTATCAAAATTATAGCACCAATAGACCAGTAAGAATTATAGAATACTATAGTGTAGTAAAGATTTTAAAAGATAAGAAATCTACAGAAAAGCAAAAGCTACTATTCTTGCAATCAGTTTTGGTATAAACTACTAATTTATACAATTATATATGTATACTTATAATTAATCGTATTTGTAAGCATACAAGCATGTATAACCCATGAGCTGACGAAAGCCACTATTAATACACCAAAAACGCGCCAACAGTATAATTCAACCTGCCACAGATTTTTTCCACTACTACATAAGTTTACATTGGCCAAAACAAAGGTTTATCGCAAAAGCTAAGAACTCTTCTAACGAGCTCAAGGCTGCAATAATTCAAAAGACTTGACTTAGCTTGACTGTTCCACTCCGCCTTGTAAATAGCTTGAATTCGGGCGGACAGATACAAACACACGAACAATTCATTTTACTGGAGTAAACACTTCAAGGTGTTGTGCGAAGTATTAGATATACATATCAGCATAGATGTAGTAGTTGTATATATGGTATGAGTGCATGCCTTTAGAACAACACTTAAAAATCGCGTGCATGCAGCGATTAAAATTAAAATAGCAAATTTGATTTTTTATTTGATATGGCCATATAAAGATGTAAGCAATAGTTTGTATATAAGTAGAATATATATATTTGTATAGTAAATTTGTCTATACACATATATTTATATGAAGTTCCCATATAACTTAAAAATTTAGTGGAAGTTTTCTCAAGCCAACGCTTTGGTAGGCGTTCAGCAGTAATGGTTAGCTGATCAAAATTAGCAAACATTAATAAAAAATAAAACACTGAAAGTGATTAATTATAAATACAATTAAAATGTAATAAAATGGGCGGTTATTGGCTTAGCATTATAAAACGCTTATTTTTAAATTCTTGCCATTCATAAAATTTTGCCACCAATGGAGTTTTGTGAGCACGAAACGATATACAAGTATGTATGTATATAGATATCGGTGTTTTTTTTTACCAAAGTATAGACCAACAGTCTCGCATCAGCTGAGACATTGACCAAATTTTAATTAAAAGTTTTTTTTTGTGCTTCCGAAATGCGCATTTCACTCTTGGTTTCTTAGGCTAGTAAACCAACGGGGCTTTTACAGGGACGCTACAAAAGTAGACCGGTAAGGACAGCAAACGACGCCATATTTTTCCCGATCTTTTGACATTTCTCTTCAGTAAGGGTTGACATTTCATAATTAAACGATATACGATCCAAAAACGAATCGAAGTTATTAAAATTTACTACCGCAATTCGGAGTCTTAACTTTAAGATCACTACGTCCAATATATGGCCATCATAATGATCCTGTCAGATCAAGAATTTATTTGAATCCATGGGTACAGTGCAAAATATTCCCGTGCCAGTGAGCCAAGAAATGTCCGTAGTGTCGAGAATATTGCTGCCGCTAGCGGATTAATTGAGGAAGATCCAAATCAGTCTCTCAGACGTCGTTCTTAAGAGTTTGACATATCTGTGAAGTCGCTGTAGCGAATTATGCAAAAACAAGATCAAAGACCACGCTAATCGTTATAAGTATGTTCGTGAATTGGGCCGAGTAAAAATCTTCAGCAAAGAGGCTCAGGAAATTGCAGCATTATCGGCCGATTTACTTATGCTTGAAAACCGTCGAAAATTGAGTTCAGCGTCTAGACTGAAAAGCGTGCCCGTGATGACCATGCAAAAAAAAAAACGTGTTAAATATAATACATAATGACATCGAATGTACTTTCGAAGGAATAACTAATTAATATCTGACAAACCGAACTGGTTTTGTTTTCAAAAAAACAATTGTAGCGCCACAAGAGCAATGAGTTTGATGTGACAGTCTTTCGATAGAAACTTTCATGTTTCCGCGATGCTTAACCTTCCTCTGTCATCAGTGACTTCTTTTCGGATCTTGTACATACTAATTGTTATCTCCAAGTATCAGAAAGTTCAATATAATGTTAGTTACTCGACCGATTAGATTTGAAGTTAAAATGAAAGAGGCTGCAAAAGCAATTAGTTTCACAGTCGATTTTAAAGCATTTGGAAAGACCTGGCAACACATACACCATTAGAGGATTACAGAGACAAATACTTGACTCAATTTGATTTGATTAATGCGACAGTTGGACATATGTACATTGCCATTTTCAATCAAATTTTTTACCAGTGTTCCACTTACTTTTTTTGATTTTCTACTCGATAGAAACATTTAATCCCATAAGTCTAGCTTTTAACACGATTCAAGTTATTTATGAAATCTACAGACTATATATATGCGAAACAAAAAGGTAGGCACATATACATATGTATGCATATATATACATACATAGATATTTATCGAAGTATGTGTTTTTTTGCATAATTCAGAAATCAGGTCAATAGTTTCCGTTGCAATTAACACCGCCTTATGCGAAGACGGCAACCACTTTGACCACCACTTTAAATACACAATAACCATTGTCATGAATTACCGCAAATGCCTACTCTGTGGCAGCCCTATTACGCGCTCGTTCAGCGAACATTATGTGGCTTTTTTTCCAGCGACTACCAGCAGCTTTTAAAGTGTTCAATGAAATTGGGTTGTTTGGTTATCTGTCTGTCTGTCTGTGTGTCTGCCTGGCTGAATGGCCACATTTTTGCACGCTCACTACGCGTTGCAAGTTGAAAACTTTGTTGGAAATGTGTTGCAAATACTTTGCCACACAGACAAACGGGCATGACTGCTAGCATATATGTAAGTATCTATGTGTTTAATGTAGCTATGTGTGAGTCGCGTGCACTACATGTGTATGCGCTAAGTATGTGCCTGGTTTACAACAGAAATCCGCACTTGCAACATAGTAAAAACGTGCCAAAAAAGTTTAAGTAAAAAGTTTCTGATTTGGTGCGAATATTATTTTATTCTTTTTTGACTTTTCTGCATGCGACGTGTGCGCGTGTGTATGTGTTTTTATTTGTGTTCTTCAGCTGCACTTGCAACACAGCGCATGTTGACTTACATATGTGTTGCACGTACATCCATTATGCTTATATGCTTGCATGTGTTTGTATGTGTGTGTATGTGTAAGTGCTTATACTATATATGTTTGGGTTGTGTAAAATCACGTTTGCCCCAGAAACTCATTGACTTTGCGCTTTGCACTCATTTCATTTGAAAGCATTTAATGACTCCAGAACACATTTAGCAGCTACGAGCAGCTACAGTTATTCATTCAGTCCGTTAGTACGCTCATTTCGGGTTGAGTTTAAATGAATTTCACTTAAATTGAAGCGCAAATTATATATTTGCCAAAGCAAATGAAAGTGTGGCAACTGGCATTCAGAGTTGAGAGTTCAAGCATCCACTAACACTAACACACAAATGCAATGCTGCGTGCGTGGAAAGTGGATAGTGGAAAAATTCTAGCAAATAAGATGAAATGCAATGCAATTAAAATTTCCATTTAACTTTATTCTATTTGCCACATACTTGCGCAATGTCAGTTGGTGAGCGCGCAAAAATGCCATTAAAAGCGACTACAAAGCGGGCAAAAAATGCAGCAGCGTCAAGCACTATTATTGTGGCACACACAAGCGGGATATAAGTTCGCAGGCTTACGTGTGTTGTTGTATGTGGCATGCATGCACGCTTATCAAGGTAAACACTTGTGCAACGTAATTAAATCACCAGCGGCAACAAAGTGAGAAGCTTTGTAACATAATTTAACTTCAGCTGCCTAGGCACCCGCTTTAGCCGCCGTTAACCGCTTTTGTTGCTCCAGGCAGCAGCAACAACAACAACAGTCAAGCGAGCTGCCACAACCACACTGAGCAGCGTTTTGGCGTCCCTCTGCTTTTCGGTCTATTTAACTGACATTTTTATTTGACTTGCGCTGAGATGTGCATGTTCCACCTGCTACGCACACACACACTTAGGTATATGTGTGCTTCTTAGCGCGCTGCACTTCTACTTGCGACTTGTCCGCCGCAATTGTGGCACAGCAGCCATAAATAGTGCAAATCTCATTTGCTACCAGCAGCAGCAGTCAGCAGCTGGCGACATTTTCTTTCACTTTGTTGCCTGCCTTTTTTACGCTTTTTTTGTTTGTTCTGCTGCTGGAAAATCACTTCGGTTTGCATTTCGTTGAGTGCAACTTCAACTTCCTTTCTACTTACGATCCAATTGCACAAGCTGGACCAAACCTTTCTTTGCTATGCTTTTGCAGCACGAAACATTTTTCGCCGCAAATACAGTTGTTGTAGTTGTTAAGTGGATACGAGGTCGTTGTGATAAATATAGAAAAGAGAATTTAGGGAAAATTTACTTTGAAACAAAAAAATAAAAAATTATATATCTTCCATCAATTTCTTGTAGGAGTCATGCTTATATTCTCAGCCAGTATATCCTAACCTAAACTATTACTATATTTATAACAAAATCTAAAATCGATTGGAAATTCTTTTCAGTGATCTTCAAGTTAAAGTAAGGTTGCTTAATCAGGAAATCAGATACTTTATGAAAATCTTTAACTAGATTTTAATCGATTTGGACAACTGCTCATGCGAAATTTCTTGAAATAAAAATATTTTCCATACAACTATTAGATTTTGATCAATCACTTTATATGGTAGACCTTTTGCTATAATGGTCCGATCTGAGCACTATATTTAGAGATTATCTTGGAAATTACATTACAAATTTCGTTGTGATACTTTGTCAAATAAAGAAGTTATTCATACGGAGACTTGATGATCTGGATGATTTGGGCAAATATGCGGCTTCTTGGGGGAAAACGACGTGTTGAAGTTTTAGATCTATCTAAGTATACCTCAAATACTGAGGAATTATTTCGGTCATCAGCAACATCATTTATATACTTTATAGTGTATCCAGCATCCCCTTCAACGTGGTAAAAAATTCGAAGCAAACTTAATACAACCTATTCTGGGCATAAATATTGATTACTGATTTTTATTTACTAAAAGGTAGCATTGTGAGCTGACATTTGAATTGTTGCCTAGCTTTCGGCGCAATGTCTTATATACTTGGACCTCCATAATTGGGTATTTTGAAAAATCAGAGCGATAGCCTTGGTAGCATATAACAATAGGATACTAGACAGCGAGATTGGCAAGAAATAATCGACAAAAATAAGTTCCGGGGAAAGTCTCTTAAACCGCCGGTAATAAAACAATTGGAGCATGTGTTTGAGAGCTAAGAAGTTATATTCATGCTATTTTCTAACACGCTTATAAAACAATTTTAAATCATTACAAGGTTTGATGACAATATTTGAATTCTAACTTGAGTGTAGGCAACTCCTTCTGGTATTAGAACTCACTATACTCTAATATATGCTATTGTCATCTGTAAGAAGAGACTAAGTGGACTGCATACGTACCCCTTAACAAATATTGCAATCTGGTATTTTTACTATCGCACCTTGATCCAACATCGTATCCTTACCAATCGGTGGAATTTAAGTTAAGCAAAAATGGTTTCGTAATTTCTAAATAATTGTGGCAAAATCTGGGGTATAAAGTTCATTTTTGACACCAAACATTCAACACGACATGTCACAGTACAATACGTACTAAGCACATTGTGGGAATTGGCCCACAACGAACTACACTATAAAATAAAATATGTGCTCTGCAATAAAAAGACTTTCGCATTTACCTTTAGTTAACGCCAAAGTAAATAATTATTAATATCATCTTAGTCACAAAAGCTCAAAAGCCCAAAAAGCATCAACAGAGCTTTCACATATTTGCTTAGAGAGTTTCAACTGAGCTTTCATAAAAGCTTTCACATATTTGAAAGATTAGAAAGTAACTTACTTAAATGTTAGAATACTTGTATTTTCCCAGCTATTATTAATAATATACATAGATAGTTGTTATGTAAATAATACACACAACTCTCCATTATTTAAGGAAAAAAAACGTATATGTCCGTAACCCGCAAACTGCCACTGTTACAAATGACTCCAGCAGCCGAATCTCTTCCTTCCTCTCACCCACCCTACATATACATAGATAAATACACTCGCTTATCGCTTGGTCATTTCACAGGTTTTTCTATTTCGTTAGACTCAGCAGCAATCGGCTCAAATCGTCGCACATTAAGTTGTAAACAAAGTATTTTTGCGATTATTGTTGGTGGTGGCAAATGCAATTCTGTTGTTACGCAAATGGAAACGTCATAAACATTTCACAGCCGCACGACGCAGCCGCTTTCTGCTTCACTTTACTTCACTTCATTTCAGTTTAGTTTTAGTGCTCTTCTTATTATTGTTGTTGTTTGATTTCCTTATATATCACACTGTCGTTTTATTACTTTAAATTTCTGTTTTTTTTTTTTTGCTCTCTTGTTTTTATTCGGGCGCAATTTCACAGCCAATCTAAGTTTGTAATTTGATGTCGTTTAAAGTTGAAATCGCTTATCCGATTTGATGATTTTGTGACCACAGTTTGCTATTTGCAGTTGACGAATTTATTACACCGTGTTGCGTATGTCTGTACCTTTTAACGTTGTTACGAAATTACGCGGACATTTTTATGGAAGCTGTTCTGGTAGCAGCAAAAGTATTTTAACTTTTGAGATAAAGCGGCAAATTGCTTTAATTTTTTAATTTGGTCATTTGCTAGTAGATAAATGGAGTAGCTTAGATTGCTATTTATTTGTAAATTTTACTTTTTTTCCATTGCAAATGAGGCGTTAAAAGTGAAGAACTTTTAAATATATGTATTAGCGTTCATATTAATATGTCAAGATTAAAATTTACATTTTAAAGATTCCTACTGAAATTTTTCATTAATATTTGAATATCTGGTGAAGTCTGTTTGCCTTATTACTCTCTAACTTATTGCTTTTCCGAATTCTAAACAAACAGTCGCTTATAAAATAATATCTTTCGGAGCGCTCCTTATCTAAAAAAAAAGTACTTTCAGAAAGATACTAAAGAGTTTATACTTTTGAAATAATTGCGAGAATGTGATAGTGTTTAACTAATAAGGATTTGCTTAAGTTTGAAAGAAACCAAAAAGTGATAAAAATCATTACTTCATATACTTGTAAACGATGTCGACTAACTTCCTTTTACTTACCAACTTTAGAAAATTCTGCTGCAACGCTAAACAATATTTGTGCGGAGGTCTTACTGGAGATCGAAAGAATCAGATATTATAACTTAATCGCAATGCACCTCGGCTTAGAACAATTTGCTATTTGCTAATTTTGTATTTCTAGCCAAATTTCCTATGCGGAACCATTGCGAATGTTGGAAGAGGCTTAAGCTGATTCAGTTTTAACAAAACACAAACCTACAATTGGTACAAAGCCTTCAAAGATGGTCGAGAGATCGTTGCCTGGTTCTGGACGATCATCGACCTCTTCAACGCATGAAATTATTAAAAAAGTGAGGAGATGGTGCTTGGAAATAATCACGCATTTGCTAGAGAGATGGAAGAAGAGCTCAACATCTCACGCGAGTCTGTTTGAAAGATTTTGGTGGACATTTTGGGTGTGAACGCGTTGTAGCTTGACTCGTCCCGATAAAGCTAAATTTTTCCAAAAGGAGTACCGTATTCAGGTCTCTTTGGACATGATTGATCGTGCGAATTCCTTTGCCACATTCATTGAGAGAATTATAACTGCCGATGAGATATTTGTTAATGAGTTTGACATTTAAACAAGTCAACAATCATTGAAAAGACAATCATCGAAATCGAAATCACGCTTTCTAAAACTCACTTCGTTTACCAGAAAATTTGGTTATGTTTTCAAATTAGGATGGCGAAGAGTATATGAAACCTTGCTGAAGCCTTATCTTGCTGCTAAGAAAATTAATTAAACTTGTATTAGGATAGATAAAAGAGGGATAGTACGTAAACTGGAAACCACCAAAGCGACTGCTGTGATGAGGTTGAAAGTAAAAGTCAATATGCCACTTATAAAGATTTTCAATTTTATTTCAAAACAATTTTGAAAATAAAAATTCCACAAATGTTCTGTGTGAAAATGAATTCAAATTTTAAATTCTCGAAGTTTCAAGACTGTTGATGGAAGCTGACAGAGCTTTTCTCAAATATTTCTAAATTTCAGATTTCAACCGAAAGCATATATTATTATTATATTACTTACCTGTTTCAGTCATGCTGCTTTCACCCTCTCGCTAAGCGCAACTGAAGTAAATAAAATTTGTATTCAAACTAATTCCAAGTTTGTCGCTTAAGTCTTTAGTTTTACGGGCATATTTATAACATATAATAATTCCAACTTATTAAGCATAAACTTTAATTTATGTAACTGTAAATATCACATTATTTTTGCAACTACATAATTCTTGTTTATCTTTCCACTTTTTTGCAGAATAAAATCAGCGAACGGTAATGGTGAGTATAATCACAGATTTTCACATGAATTATAGGGCTTAAAAAGATGTAGAGAGTAAAAAATTGTATAAATAAATAAAAAATCGCAAAACTGCAGTGGCTCATGAGAATGGGTGTATATGTTGGTGAGTTTGTATGCCTATATATGAAAACGGCGTATCGCCGCATGACTTTTGAAAAAAATAAGTTAGCAAGCAACTTGCCACATGCGGCATACATGTATTTACATTAAACGACGCATAATCTAAATCACATACACAATAAGTAAGTAGATAGTGTGCAACAATAACAACAACAAATACAGCAGAAAGTCTCACTTACAAAGCGCAAATTGTGTGTGGCGCTCGGAAACTTAACTTAACCGTTAAAATTCCGCTGTCGGGTAAAGTGACAAATGCGCGATAAAATTTTGCAATTTTTCTTAAGTCTTTTTTCATTCCTTCTTTGTTCATTTTTTTGTTTGCAACAACAAATTATTTTTCTCAAGCGCTTTTCCAGGCGATTTGCAGACTTATGAGCAGTGAGTGGCGGCCAAATGGCAGCTGCAGTGGCAACAGTATGGCAATATTTTCTTGCAAAAAGCATTTGCGCACCTACACAACTATATATTAGCTGTATTTGCCGCAAGCCCTTGTCCGCGCTGTGCTATCGCGCCGCTTATCTGCTGCTGCACGCTTAAAAAGCCAGTTGACTTAGACGCCAGATTAAGTTTGAGTGTCAATAATGTCGCAAATGCGAATGCAACAACAACAACGCAGCCTTACCAAGGCAGTATAACTGAAGGCGAACGCGCAACACGACAACAAATTGCTGACATGTAGCGCTTACCTACGCGCCGTTTCAGGGTGTGAGCGCGTTTACGTTGCAATTAATTGATGCACTGTGACGATAAACCGTTTTTTGCGAGGCGAATTCGGCAATTTCAATTTCAAATTCAATTTGCATTTTAAAACGTAATTTCGCTAATGCGCCGGTGAAACGCAAAGCTGCGTGTAGGCGGCGTTGCATGCGACTAACGCCACAGCGATGAGATAAACAATGGAAGACGCCGAATAAAGTAGAAGCGGGAAATCTCGCAAACCTAACAAATTGTGTGGAGGAAACTGTAAATGAAAATGCCGACGAAAACACCGTAAAATCTTTGCGCAAGCACACGCACACAATCACACATTGGGACATGACAAATTTAGCTGCGATTATTGCATTAACGTTCGCTGCCTGTCTGCAACAGCTGCTGCAGTGTCAGTGTTGCACGCGGCATACTCACATGCACACACACACACACTCTCCAAAACATGAAATTATTTTTAAACCAATTTTACACTCGCTGGCATCTTGTTATGCTCTATGCTGCGTGGCCAACAAAAACAAAGCAACAACAACAACAAACAATCTGCAATGACTAGCATGAGAAGGCCGCTAATTTAATGCCAACATCACCACGCAACTGCTACGCTGCTGATGTTGCATGTCGCGATCTGTACGCTTGTTGCATGCAACCATGCGCAACGAAATATTCACTCTACTCATAACTTAAATGAGCCAGAAACACAGCAATGAAATGGTAATAATAGTAAAGGCACAGCCAACAACAACAACTAATTGCACGTTTACGCAATTGCTTGCGACTAGGCTGCTTGTTGCAACATCAGTGCGCCAGAATTCACCGTAAATGTGGCATCAACGCAAGCGACAAAGTGATGGAAGATAGCAAATATTTTAAGTGTACAACAACAAGTACAACTGCTGCTAAGTAATGTGCCAAGGATTTTATTTATTTATACAAGCCAATGCTTGTGTGCGTGTATGTGTGTGCATGTGTTTACCGTTTGCAATAACAGCGCAGCAATTGAGGCTGAAACATTGGCAATTTGCTCTCGCTTAAGTGAGCAGTTCGGCAGCTAATTAAGTGAAAGTGCGCAGAATTAAATAGGGAGTATATTCACGGAGACTTATTTTTATATGCAAGCATAAGATATATGCGCAGAGTCATAGATTTTTTTKTTTTTAATCATTTACCGAGTATTTGCAAGAACTCTCTTATTTCTTTTTGAATTCTTTGACTTTGTTGCTTTGAGATTTTGAGTAATTTGAAATACTTTTCAGTTATTGTACAACAAAATTTTTTAGACTAAATAATTTTAGACTAATTAAAGTCATTAATTTTAAAAAACATTATTTATCGAAATTATCATTCGAAAAAACATTTCTCGACATTTATTTTTTGAAGATTATCTCTTTGAAATATTGACCGCGGCTATGTTTCAAATGGTCCAACCGTTGAGTGCAATTTTCGACGACTCGTTCGAGCACTATTTCTGGCAAATGACTCGCGTGTTGTTTTGCTCCAAGGCCTGAATTAAAGCGGGATTGCCTAGACTTTAAACTTTACATATCCACACTGAAAGAAGTCTAACGGTGTGATATCACACAATCTTGGTGACCAATAGACGGGCCCAAAACGTGAAATTATCTGCTCACTGAAGTGTTCTTTCAATAAATCTATTGATTAATGCGATGTGTGGGAAGTGGCGCCGTCTTGTTGAAACCAAATGTCGCGAGTTCATGAGCTTGAATTTCAAATATATTATTATGGCGTGATAATAGTCTCCATAAACAGTTACGTTCTCTCCAGCAACATTTTTGAAGAAATATGCATCGATGATGTCGTTTTTTCTGGATGAAATGGCTCTTCTAAATCGACCTCAATGGTTGTATGAGTTCTAGCTGGACACTGGACGAGCTTTTCAAGCAGTAAAATTGAACATCATACTAGATGCCAGCGGCGTTAGCTGTTTGGAAAAAAATTAGATAAAATCATCTCAACATTTCCTTCACAAGTGTCCAGCTTTTGTCAGTTCAAAGCAAAATCACGTTTGATCCAATATTTTTTTATAACTTAAGCAGATTTTTGATCGGTTCAGAGCGTTTTGCCGATAGCTAATATCCACCTAAAAGAGTTTTTCCTACGTCTTCACAAATTACTGCACTTAAAAGTCTAAGTTTGATACCCTGTTCGAGGGATGAACTATCTAATCTAACCTAATCTAAATTTTAAACAAAATTTCGTCAAATTTTGTTTAATTGATTCGGTGAAGGGCTTAGTATAAACACCAAATTGGCATTTCTTTCCTTATAAAATTCTTTTCAATTACTAAATTTCAGTTCCACATCTTAAATTTTCCGCAATTTAGTTGATTAATTGTCTGCTGAGGCTACCTCACAAATATGCCAACAATACTAAGTCAATTTTTAATTCTCAACTAAACCCCCTCTTCACTGCCCAAATCGAGGAATGAGCTCCCAAAGTTGCACACGACAGCGACGGCATTAAAATCCAACACATTTCTGCAACTCACAACGTTTCGCAATCGCAATCGCAAAAGAAAATCACCAACTCGCATTCGCCACTGCAACCTTGGAAGACGCATTCCCATGCTCAGCAAAGACAAAACGACGAATTGTTGTTGTTTAGCCGCTTTGGCAGACCAGCAAGCGGCAATTGTTGCTGACATTGTCGCAGTGAAATTATTTTCGCCTTTGCATAAATTTAAAATACAATGAAGTCTGCACTTGTTGTTGTTTGTTGATGTTGTTGCTGCTATTGCTGCTGCTGCTGCCACTGACTGCTGTGGCAACAATTTAATTAAATGGCCCATGGTGGATTGTTGGCTGTAAATACTTCATGCACTTCATGAGCCCGAGCTTTCTGCTTGCTTTTGTGTATGCCTGTGTGTGTGTGTGTGTGTGTGTGTGGACCAGGTTCGCCTTCGCTGCCTCATCTGCATAAGGAAGAGTCAGAGACCCTACGTACATAAATTGCACAATTCACTTGCACATACACACTTGCTTATATGTATATATGTAGGTGTACCTCCTTCCTTCGCCAATTTGCTGCTCATTCAGCGCATTGCCTGCTGCTTCCTCGACTTTTGTTCAAATAATTTTTAGTGTGCGAAGATCAGCTTCTTGCTTACTCTTGCTCTAAGTATTGTTCATTTTTACTCCTGTTGTTGTAGTACAATTGCAGTCCCCACTTTCATTCGCAAGCGTTTCACATTGGTAGGGATCTTCTTCAGCCTCAGCCTCCTTCTCGACAAAACTCCCTTTCGGAGACAGCTACAAAAATATTTCACCGAAGATTTGTTATTTTAACGCCCATCGGGTATTTTTAATTTTGAACACACACTACCGCAGTTCGCAGGCATTTCCACACAAGCATATGCGTATATTTTTAAGCGTAGCATATGCGCCTTTGTCTCCTAGTTTGGGGACGCACTTACGGTAATGACAATTTCTTCGTTCTGTTCAACACTCGGTTCACACATCTTCATTTGCGCTTTGATTCCCACTTGACGGCTGTTGCATGCCACATTTGCCTGCAATTGCATACATATGTGGCACATTAAATCTCTGCCACAAAAAATAGTGGTACATCACTGTTTGTCATGGCAGGTCATGTTCACGCTTAATTTCAATTTTGTTAAATAAATTTGGCTTAATAAAGTGATGCCGCAATATTATGTGCGAAATCTTTTATAAAGATGTTTTTAAATCTCAATTTAGTTGCGGATCGCAATTGATGAGCAGTTGGCAAGTAGGGTTCACAGCGGCCATTTATCAGCTTGTTTTCTATAGTTTGTATGATATGAACATATTCAAAACAATCGGAATTTCAATTTAAATCTTAGGTCTAGGAATTCAAGGAATTTTTTATTGCTTTCAATTTCTCTAGTCAACATCGCCAATATTGAGTTGCCAAAACAAAAAAATACCCGTAAATTTTAGACATAACAATCATAACAAAGAATATCATGATCTTACTCTTAATCATGATATTGATTTTGTTCTTGTTCTTGGTATTATTACTAGTATTGGTCTCGGTTTTGGTCTTACTCTTGATTCTGATCTTGGTCATGGTTTAGTTTTGGTCACAATTTCGGTCTTTGTCTTAATCTTGTCCTTAGTCTTAGTCTTGCTTTTAGTTTTGGTATTCTTGTTGGTCTATATATTGTATTTGTTTTGGTTTTGGGCTTGTTCTTGATTTCAATATTGTGTTCTAATCATTGTTTTGTCTTGATCATGTTCTTGGAGTTAGTATTGTTAATAGTCCTGGTTTTGGTTTGGTCTTGAATTTCGTCTCCATCTTGAGCTTGTTCTTAGTTCTAGTATTGGTCTTTATCTTGATATTTGTTCTGGCCTTGGTTTTGGTATTAGTTTTGGTCCCGAATTTGGTCTTGGTCTTAATCTTGTTCTTGCTCTTGGTTTTGATTTGGTCTTGGTATTGGTCTTGTTCGTGATTTCGATCTTTGTTCTAATCTTTTTTTTTTTTTGACTTTGTCTTGACCTTGATGTTGCTCTTCATTACTCTTGTTCACGGTCTTGGTCTCAATATTGATATTAGTACTGCTCTTGATTTGGTGTTCGATTTCATCTTGCTCTTAGTCTTTATCGTGGTTATAGTCTTTATCTTTATTTGGTATTGATCCTGGCCTTGCTTTTCGCCTTAGTTTATATCCTGATATCGGTCTTTGTTTTAAACTTGTTCTTAGTTCTCTTAGTTTTAAACTTAGAATTGATCTTGGAATGGATATTGGAATTCTTATTAGTCTTGATTTTCGTCTTGTTTTGACTTTGAACTTGGTTTTAATCATTGTTTTGGCTTGATCTTGACCTTAGTCTTAGTCCAGTTATTGACCTTGGCATTGGTTGCGGTCTTGATCTTGGTCTAGATTTAGATTTTAGTCTTATTCTTAAACTAATTCTTTCATTTGATTGTATATACAGTCCTTAGTCTTGTTTGAAGTCTTTCTTCTTAATCTCGGTACTAGTTTTGTTTTCAATTTCTTCTCATAACCAAAACATTTAGATCGAAATTTCGCGCTGATTTTGCAATAGTAAATTATTTCAAATGCCAAATATTAGCTGTTGAAACCTGTTTGTTAAGCGCTGAATTTAAACAAGGCTTAACACTTGGATAAGCGTAAGATATACCAAAGCTTGCGTCGAGAAGTCAATTACAACTACGAGTCTCATAAATCAACATCACATTTTGCTGCAACATAGCAGATATCATTGATAGATTTGTATGTAAACAACATCCCTTTAACGAACATGCCACCGCAATCCCATTTGCCGTTGTATTATTTAAACTGAGCGACAACTTCAGCTCGAAGAACTAGTTCTCACATGCAAAGTCCAAATAAAAGGTCATATCGTTTATGTATCGCTGTCAAGATACACATGCGATTCGCTAACGGACTGACTTAGACGCGCTTGCTCGCGGCTAGCGTGCTGGCAGTTGCGCCACATAAGCATTTAATATTTATTTTATTATTATTTAAAAAACTTAACTACAAAAAAAATAAATTTTATTAATTCTGCTTGAAACAAAATAATGGTCGCTTAGGAAAACAAATGTTGCGTTGCAACAATAAATTATTTATGTGCAATTGACATGTACAAAGCGGCGCTGCAGCTTGGCAGCTGCGATGCATTCCACAGTGAACGTTCGGTAGCCCACATTGGCGCAACCTACTCGTAATTTAATAATCGGCAGTTGCTACTTGAGTGGCGGAGACAGGGCGCACTTGCGCGACCAACAATCAAGCAGTCGGCCGCTTAAAGATAATGTTGCGTTGATAAAAATTTAATGTGATGCTGATGTGCCGCCGCGCATAACGGTTAAGTGACATGCAAGGCTGCAAATACGTGTTTATAACCGTATCTAAAAAGCATTTAACTAGCTTATAAGTAACATAACGTTTGGCTGATAGTAAATTTTGCCAAGCCGATCTTTCGTGCATATGTTTATTGACATTAGGGTGGTGCGCTTTTTTGATGAGAAATATATTACCAGCATTCCGCGGCATCCATTTTAATCTGTAGTCAACGAAATGTACTGAAAACATTTTTCTCAGTCAAATTTGACCCGGACTGACCGCAAAAACAATTTTTCAGGTATTTTAATAAACAATTCTATAATCGTAAGCTGGGCTCCTAAACCAATGCATCCAATATCCAAAATACCTATACACTTGTTATAACCCTAGGTTAGCATGGGCTTTCCTTCAGCAAATTTTGGTTTCTACGATTTCGGCTCCTTTTAGTAGCGCCTTTCACTAGATTGTTGCACAGTTTCGACTTTATAATTTCAAACCCACGTCTCATCACCAATAATGTTGCATTTGACAACTCTAGGTTCCACAGCTACGTTGTCAAGCATTTCTTTTGTGACCTCTACTCGACGTAGTTTTTGCAGAAGATTCAGGTCTTTTGGTACGAGTCTAGCTTTTCGACACCTCATTTGAGGTGGCATTTTATCTCACCCTCGGAGTGGTCTAACGAGACTCCTGACTTGACCAACTCGTTTGCTGTTTTGTTGCCGAAAGTTTTCCTGCGACTGGCAATCTAGAACATAAACAAATTAAAGTTAATGTAAAGCTTTCTCATATCTGTTACCTATGCTAAAATTAACCTTTGGCTACGACAAGACTCGAAATACTGCCTGGCTATCTATCGTTTCAATTCCTCCTGTAGTTGTTCAGTAGCTTACTTCTTACTGAGTCTGGTAGACGGAGAGAGATATGAAGATCCTCGGAGTATACCCGCGTCCCTACTCAGCAGTTCACTCCGAACCCGTCTGCATTTACTAAAATAGTATCCTCTTCCTCTACTAAACCTCTTCTTGACTCACGTCTATAGAGTATTCTCACCTGGAAGTAGCTAATGACACCCAAGCTTGGGTGGATTTAGTCTGCTTTAGGCCGGATCATCAGATAGTTTCACTCAGCAGTAAACTGTAGTTAACGTTTCGCACCATAATATTCCAGCTTTCCATATAAAATCTGCATATGCCGACTTTTAATAGAAACACACATGCGCTTCCTTGCCATTAGCAAATATAATACCTTCAAATTGAAGTTTAGACACTGGGTCAAGAGGCCAACTCGTCAGAGAGGCAATTAGCATTTTTTCGTATGCTCACCGACCCATTACATGCATTTCAATTTGCTTACACTGTTGCTCTTTTCACCAAACACACACATAGCTGCCACTATCTGTCCATTACGAATCCGATTTTCCGATTGCGGCCACACGCAAATGCGGGTCAGTGATGTCGCGTAATTGCCAGCGCCTGCGCCCATGTTCAACTGTCAACCGGCCAACTTTTACACACAAAGTACTGTTATGCAAACTGCTACTCTACGCGTACCTACAATCTCAGCCTCTTTTAATCGGCTGACAAATCACGGAAAAAAGCGCAAAGCAATCACAAAGACCAGGCAAACGCCCAGCCCCACCTCGAACGTACACGCTTAGCGCCAAAGTGAGAAACGGCCAAGGATAAGTGACATAACTTCCGCCCGAAGAGCAAAAAGCAGAGCGCTGTGAAACGCACCAACACCAGCCGGCTAAGCGCCACATCGGTAGTGATCGTTGACCTTTGTATATGCGCGCGCTGTGAGCGACATCGAAACCGCGTGGCTTGTCGTGCGTGCATGCACTTCATTACTCACCCCGGGCGCGTTTGTCCGCTCCAGCTGCCTACTGGCAACGTGAACTGAGCAGCTTTTGAGCGCAAATCGATTTGGGTTCGCTTGTGTGTTTGCCTCCGTTGTTTTTTGGCAGTTGGTTGCTTGAGCCTCTTAGGCGTGTTGACAAGAGGAAATAAAAGTGCAAACGTTTAATTGCCAGTTTGCATTTCGGGCTGGTAACAAAAACGAACACGAACCGCGCATTTGCTTCGCGCAACCTCAGCGCGGTGCGTTCCTTGCGACTTTTTTCCTTTTATTCGCAACGATATGCTTGGAATTTGCAACTGTTTGTATTACTGTACTCCCAACGGTTTTAACTGTTTGTCGCATTTTTTCGGCCTATCGGTCTCCATGTTTAATTCGTTTTTTTTTTTTTTTGTTTTTTTTTTTTTCTTTGTTATTGTCAAAGGATTTGCGGCGCGTGTCTTTTCGTTCTCAACAAATCGTTAATCTGTTCGTCTGTTTCACTTTGTAACCAAACTTTTTTCCTCTCAGCATTGTGCACACATACATATGTGCATGTTTCACCCACATTTTTTATACAAAAAAAATGTTTATTTTTCATGTATCTTTTGGCTCCAACTTCTTACATATTCGTTAATTCTTCATGGTGTTTTTTGTCTCCTTAAAAAGGAGGGAAGCAAAAGCCGAGTCTTAATTGAGTTTTTTTAATTTGATTCAGAAGAGGCTTAGATCGCTTGCAGTATTACATTTAGGGTTTTGTTTATTTTTAATGAGTCTGTCGAAGTTGATGATCACGCGGAACTCGAGGATTGTTCCAACCCATGTTGTTCTCTGGAACGAGCCTATTTCCTATGCCAATTCTTCGTTGTAGGCTTCAAAGTATTTAAGATCTTCTGAAGGGACCTAGTTTTGTATCCGTAGAAGGACTATTATATCTGGAATATTTACCAAAATTATTTGGGTTCTTTTCACAGCACAAGAATGTTTGGGATTTTCTTTCTCGTATCGCACAGCGGCCAGAAGTGTCTTGGGAAGCAGGGCAGCAGTGGAAAGGATTGTCACAAGCAAGCAACTTCACTACACAAAATTCCTATTAGCACACGATAGAAGAGACTGTAAGAACATGATGGGAATGCTCGAGAAGACTACAGGAAATGCCTAGAACAGGGCACCAGGGGAACCAGGGAGCATCTCTTGTGTACTTGTTCCGCATTGGCAAGACTACGTGTTAGCATCTAAGATCCCGACAGTATGATACACTGGAGGAGGTATCGATAGTAAGGCCGCAGATTCTGTTAAAATTCGCGTCAAGTGCAGGCAGAAACACCATCTGGTACCTCATAGAACCATACTGGTCCTTGCGTGGCTTATTGGCCTTTCAGATTAACCTAACCCCAAAGCTTTGTTTTTTTTTTTTTGGTACTCATACAATAACAACAACCAAAGCTTGTGCCAACTCCTACTCCAATTTGCGATTTGATTTGAAGCAACACAAATACAAAAAAAAACCCAGCGTCCTTCGACCGTCAGTCACGCACTCGACCATAAACATGCCTGATCGCCTGACCATTTAACGATTTGTTGAATTACTTAAATTTTTTCTAATTTCTTAACTGTGCAGAAAATAACAACAACATATGTACATGTAAAAGACAAGCGTAACAACAAATCGCCAGATTACACACGCGATCCAACTTAGTTTCGGTGATTTAAGTTAACTGCGTTGCTACCATAGTGCTTGTTATTGTTCTTGTTGCTTTTTACACTGGTTTTTCCTTTCTCCTTTCATTTTTTTATTTGCTGTTTTCTATGTTTGACGTTTGTTTGTTTAACTTTTCGCTGTGCAACACGAAGTCAACTTGCGCTTAACTGTTCTTCCCGAAAAAATTCGAGTGTAGTGGCGAGTAAAGCAACGAAAAATAGTTAACAAATTCCGTAACTCAGCGTTGAACATCGCCAATGGCTAATTGGCTTTTCGATTACATTTTTTCCTTTTTTTCTCTTTTTTTCTGCAAAAATGCTAATAGTGAACATCGGCGATTTGTCATTGCTGTAATACGCATGACAAAATGTACTTCTTGAGTAAAATTTTATAAAAATTGAGTTTGTTAAATATATTTGAATTTCAATCACTTTAACTTTGCTTAAAAGTTTTTATATGCTGAATAGGGTATATTGAGTTAAGGTGAAGTTTGTAACACCCTAAGTTTTCTTATGGAACATTGGACACTATAAAATGTATTTATATATACATTAATGATCAGCATACCAAACTGAGTCAATTTAGCCATGGGTCTGTCTATATTATATATTGGGTAGTCGAAAAATTCTTTTCGTACTTCTAATCAAACTTCAACTTTTTTTTCAAAACTTCCCAGCCAACCTCTCCCAGTTTTTGCCGAGTCATCAAAGACTGGTCTAGCGTTGTCCTGATGGAAGACGAAGTCCGTTCTGTTGATCAGTTCTGGTCGTTTTTTTTTCGATTGCTTGTTTCAATCTCGTCAGTTGTTGACAGTAAAATTTAGAATCAATCGTTCGACTAGGCCTTTCCAATCCCGCCAAAGACTTAGCATAACCTTTCGAGGCGTCAATTCAGGTTTTGCGACCATTTGTTGAGCTTCACCACGCTCGGATCATGATCTTTTTCTCACACTATTGTCGTATTTGGTACACTTATCGTCTCCTGTTACCATTCGCTTCAGAAATGGTTCGACTTCATCGTTTCCGCAAAGGATCCCAGATGTTAGTTCGGTATATTAAATTTTTCACAGACCATTCATGTGGTATCCAAACATCGAACTTCTTTTTACAGCCAGCCTTTTTTAAATGGATCAGAACTGTTTGATGATGAATGTTAAGTTCCTTAGCGATGTCGTGGCTGCTTATGTGACGGTCATAGTCAATCTTTTACATAATTTCATCGAGTTTTTTAACGATAGGTGCATCTTTCACATCGAAAGTTTCAGAAGGGAAGCGAGCGAACCATTGCTGTGCTACAAGAACTGATACGTCTCCATAAACTTCACAAATTTCATTGATGACTTGCGTAGCATCTTCCCTTTTTGTATACAAAATTTCAAAATATAGCAAATTTCTTCATTATTTTCGCTTATTTTTGAGCAGCTGTTGGTTAAATGAAGCTTAAAATCGCACCTTTCCAGCACTATTTGGTATGACACAATGTGATTGGTAGCGCTGAAAATGTACGACTGCAATGACATCTATTGACGAAATACGAAAAGACTTTTTCGACTACCCAATATTTTATTCATCGACCTGATTACTACTTTCATTACACATTTATTGCATTTATATATACATATTCAAAGCATATGTATATATGTACGTTCGACAAACTGATTCAGCCTTATTAATTAGTAACGTTTGCCAAGTGAAAGTTAAGCCAAACACAAGCATATATACCTACACACGATTACTTTAGCACATGATTCAATGAATAATCAACAGAGATTATTATCAAATATATTGGTAGTTTTTTGTTTGCAAATAAACACTCGCAAATTTCAAACACACAACCACACTCATACATATACGAGCAATTACACACATAATCATGCCGTTGTTTTTGAGCAAACAATTTACATTCGTATAAATAATTGAGTGTGTAATCGAACGCGAATACTTAGCAAACAGACAGGCAAAGGCAAACAACTCGTGCCACTGACATGCCAAACAAACATATAAGCATACATACATATGTAACTACATATATACCACGAAGCCACCAGCTGAAACCACACCCCCAACTGTTGACTGTCAACGAAGTCATTCATAACTATGAAGGCGATAAATATTGAAATTTTAAAGCATTTGAGTAGATATCCTTCCCTCTCGCTCCAGCCGCCTTTCAAACTCATATTTATTTTGATATGCGAGTATCTATTTACATACGTAAACCCAAAGTCGAAGGAAGTCATGTGTATGCCAGCGCTAAGGATCTATATGTGCATATATGTGAATATGATGTGTGCAATCGTGTGACTAAGACTTTTCTTTGATCTTAAAGTGCGCTATTAATGACACGCTGCGATAAAAGTCAACACCAATTTGTATTGTGACGTGTTGTTACCAATGAACCGCCGAAATCCAAGCCAACATATATGCACCTATAATAACTGTATATTGTACATGTTCATATGACTGTTTATTTATGCATATGTTTGTATATTATACATAAGCCATAAATAAACTCACTTTAAACTGCCTACATCACTCATACGCCTCGTTGTGCCTTTAAAGCGTTTAAAACAAATGCGGTGCATAGTCAGCCTGTCGCTTTTCAGATCATACGCTATGCATTTAACTGAAATGAAATGTGAATGAAAATGTTGGCATACAAGGCTACATGTGTTCGTTTACAAGAAAGCAACAACAAAAAGTAATAATAAATAGTTTGATAAAATGTATAATTCCATTGCCGTGTCACTGCAGCCAGCAAACAAGCAGTTGTTGTTATTATTGTGGCTTGGAGTGGATCGGTTTTGGCAACGCCCCAACATTCACTCCTTCAATATGTGACAACTGGACACTTGTAAGTACAGTTGTTCACATATACATATATGAAAAAAAGCTAGGCGACTGCACGAGAACACTTTCTCAATATAACAAGTGTGTGGAAAATTTAATGATTTGTTGGTACAGGTGTCTTTTTCAAAGACGATGATAAATGTTTGTTTCAAAATCTTTTTTTTTTTTTTTGTCAGTCCGGGTCAAATTTGATCATATATACATGTGATGCATATTGGAAAACTTTTGTAATCGAAGTCTAAAGGATGATTTTGAATATACAATTACAAAAATTAACCTTCGAATCCAACAAACTTTAAGTATGGTCCCAGATTACTCCAATTTCTTTTTGATTTCGAATTAGAGAACTAGAAAATACCACCGAGCTAACCAACGGTAGTCTCTAAATACAGTGACTAAGCTACGATTATACATATTGTATAATTCTAAACAAATTTCGAGACAGACCCTAAAACATAATCTTTTTGACAGTGAAGACATTAACTTTGACCTTTTTGGCTTTCATCCAGACCACTGCAGTGTCTTGGAAGCAAAGATCACAGCAATATCCAGAGTAGTAACAAAAGTTTTGATGTTCTGATAAGGAGTCAGGACAACAAGGAATATATTAATATTATTATAGCCAAGGGGCTTTAAAATCGTGATTTTTTCTAAGGTTTCGTCAAAGATAGTGAAAGAACGCCTTGATCTTTTGTTGGATCTAATTATTAGAGCAATGGATACTACCTATCTAGCTACCTACGCTCTCAATTATGAATAATAAAATTTTCGGAAAGATATTTCTAATATTCGCACAATTTGAAGCCTTACTAAAGTATTTCGTTAAATTGTTATCTTTACTCTTTCTTTTTTCAGCTGGTCGCACACAACCGTGGTGGTGTCGTAACAATCGCAATGGCGGCTCGAATGGTCGTTCCACACTCTCCATCAAACATCAAGCCGACAGCATAAGAAGACGTCCGAATAGTAACTCTGGTGTTTGGTCATGGAGTCGCCGTTCGTCGGCTAGTCCAGATCAAATTGGACCACCGTCATCGTCGCCAGCCGAAAATCATTACACACACATGGACGATGCATATAGTCCAGTTAATGAGGCATTGTACGCTGAATTGGATCGCGAATCGGTACGTTCGGCAAATCCGTCATATCAAAATACGGCCTACAGTCAGTGTGGTGAGGTGAGTTAAGGCAATAGACAGAATTTCGGAATTCAGAATTTTTTAGTTCGTTAAATTAGTTTCTATAAATTTTTTTATAATCAAAAAAGTTTTTTCCCGATTTAATAATAATCACTGAAGTCATGGTCGGTATTGTAGGAAGATGATCCCAAAAGCGTTCGATGGTTTTTCAAAATAAGCTGTTAGAATSACATCCAAATCGATTCGGCTGCGTAGAATCATTCATCATAAAAAACCCATTTGTTTACGATAATCAGCTCCAGCGTTTTATGAAATTTATTCTAGAAATATATTATCCCGAAATATAATATAATAGAAGCTTATCCAAATTGACTAAAAGTTATATGTAAAATAATTGTCGAGTTCAATTTTTATTTTAAAAAGTTTTCAAACAACCACACTCATTGTGACGCAATTGTTTGTGTAATCGAAAATCAACTAAAACAATAAATTCTTCTTAATTTTACCTTTCAGAAATACAATTTCCAACAACACGAGCAAGACATTCCGATGGTGGTGTCATCAGCGCCCAGCAGCGCCTATTATTCCGACCTCTCGGTGACCGCCATGCCAGGCGGCGGCAATGAGCGTGCCTACGAAATAGTTGGCCTCACGGTCATGTCACAACCACTGCCCAACTGGGAAGGCAGTAGCGGCGGCGGTGGGGTCATGGGGGTAGGTGTTGGCGGTACAATGGGCCCCCTCGGCAGCGGCGGACCAAACGAAGCCTCGCAACGGCGCATACCACGCTTAGCGGCCATCAATGAGACAAGCACAAGCACCGTGGCGGCAACAGTGCCCTCAGACTATGTATGAGATACGGAGGATGAGCGGCAGTGCGAGGAGGGTGTATAGCGGTTTTAAAAAGCATTTTAATGAAATTGTTTTCAAATATGCACTTGACGAAGTGTAGCATACTTTACGGGCGTTAGTTGTTATGAACAAATGGCAACGGTAGTTTGCTGGAGACGGAAAGCAGCAGATAAATGTAAAAAAATCATATTTAGGGCAGTAAAAACGAAAGTGGGAAGTGGGAATTCAACGAGCTTATATTTGTTAATAAATAATTTATTGTGAATTATTCAAAACTGTTGAAACAGTGAGATTCTTGAAAGCATAAAGCGCTATTTATGTAGAGTTATATTAGATTAAACTATTATATTATATATGTATACATAGAATGTATCTTTGAGGTAAAAATAATGTTAAAGTGCTTACGAATATTTATAGAATTGCTATATTATGGTATGAAATGGAAGGTGAAACAATAAAACAAAGCAAAAAAATAATTATTGTAATTATTCTATTGTAATTGAGTTAGTATGTAAGTCTGTTAAGAGTTAACGATTTAATCGTTGGTGATATTTAGCCTAAATATTTAGTGTGGACACATAGATGTGCGAATTGGCGTTAAAATGCGACAAGTAAACTTTGTATATGAAATGCGGTATACGTTTAGAAATAAATACACACACACATGCGTATACAAAGATGTTTTAGAATTAGAGACAGCTATCTATGTATACAATGTAGAAGCAAGAAAAGAGAAATTACAAAAAAAGATTTCAAAAAAATATTTAAAAAAAATTTTAAAAAAATATAATTAAAAATTATATAAAAATGTTTAAAAAAAATATTTAAAAATATATAATTAAAAACTATAAAAAAAAATATTAAAAAAATATACATAAAAAAGCTACGCGAGTTAAACATTATTAGAGACATATTGAAATCCTTAAAGGAACATATTAGAATAATGCATATTTAGCTGTTAAGCGTGCGTGTATGTAAAATGTACATATATAATGTAAAGGACGAAAGAGTTCACGAAAATACCGATATTTCTCTTAAAGCTTAGAAATTACATTGACACCCACCATATAAAAGTCTCTAAGTACATTCAAAATGGCAATTTAATGCTTTCGAAATCAATACTTTTGTGCATTGACTCAAAAGTGCGATTAAAGGGTTATATACAGTTAGAAGGCCATAAAAACGAAATTAACATATTAATAAAAATATGAGTTTGGAAAGGAACTACAGCTGATATCCGGTAACTTCTTCCGAAAAGACTCTGAACTGAATCCTCTGAAATTGAAAAACCAAACAAATTTCGTTAAAATAATGTTAAAGTTAGTACTTAATCAAAGAAATAAGCAAAATAATTTGTTTTAACAAAATAACGGTTTCTCACAACTTTTGTCCTTTAACTCATAAGTGCACGTTGATATTTTGTGTGTATTGAAGTTCTCTAAAATATTTGGGCTTATTTTTTGTCACGCTAGGAGAGCCTGCTCCCACAATTCATTTAGTTCTTGAAGCTTCCTTTTCCGAATTTTTTTTTTGTTAAAATGGCCCAAAAGTTCTCAATGGGGTTAAAATGAGTTCTACAGAATATCAATATTAACTGTGATAGGCATTAACCAACAATCCGACACAGATCATTTGCGGGAAAAGAACCACAAGCCATCAGTGATCCACCTTCAAATTTCATTTTTTGGCATATGTTGGAATCCTGAAGACCAACCATTTTGTCAACCGATGTCCATGAGCCCCCACCTGATCCTATTCGATTAATTTTGGTTTCATCGGACATTTCTTCCAATCAAGCATGTTGAATTATTCATATTTTGGCGAACTCTAATCGAACTTAACGGTGCTTATCACTTAAGAACGGGCTTTTTACCATCGCTCTGGCTTTAAGCCCGTTATTTTTCAGGCAAATCGGTACAGTCTTAACACTGGCATTGCCTTTATGGTCCTCTCTGATGACTTTATTAGTTTCCACAGCGGTTTTTATTGCGAACAACCTCTGCTTTTTCGCCATAAACGAACTCAATTTACATATATTCGTGAACACTTTTGTCCCTTACTGTACATATTTGTATGTTAAACTTAGTTTGTGTATGTATAAAGTTATTGTATTAAAGTGAAAAAATCGCATATTTATATATTGTAAATGTTTCCGTATTGACTGAGCCTATTTACTTGCATATGTATGTATGTATGTACATATGTGCACTTTTAACTATACTATTATCATAATAACACGTAAACCAATAACAATGACCTTGCCTCACAATGCATATTGCATACATACATTATTTTTACATATGCATATGTACATATACATACATACAATTATTTACAACTTAATTGTTATAAAACAAATATACATTCAATATTTACAAGCTGCTGATTTCAAAGGATATTCTGATGTGCTCTAGCAAGTAAGCGTTAAAAAGAATAATCAGAAAACGAACTCTATATCCGATATGAATTTATATATTTTTTACCTCTCTGTCAGACATATTGTACATACATATTCACAAAATATTAAATTTATAATTGCGCTTATTTAAAAAACGAAAAAGATTTTTGACTTTTTTATAAAAGTTGTGAGAATATCTGTTTTAATAGATACCTCTTCTTATTACCTTTTATTTGTTACAATTTTTGCAAAACCATTTTGTTAAACTAAAAATCCGCCTTGCAGGTAAATACTTATATTAATTATTATGAAAATATTATTACTTTCTGACCAATATAATTCTAAAACTTTCATCTTGAGTGGCCGAATATGTAATTTATAAAATACTATATATGTGGACGTAACATAGTTTAATATTTTTTAAGAAAATAAAGAATGAACTTTTAATATAAAAAAATGTTTTTGGATGTTGCATCGTGCCGATTGAGTAAAAAATTATTACAACACTTTGCTTAATATTCTGAATTTTCTGCATTTTTGAGTACAGTTTCTTGCGCAGATTTCTGCTTTTCACTTTTTTTCGCTTTTGAACTATGCACAACTTGTCGCTGATGAATCTTTCGATGCGTGCGCAATGCTGCTGGTTGTAAAAAGCGTTTACCACATTCCGGACATTCATTCGGTTTCTCGCCCGTGTGGGTCATTTCATGGTACTTGCGCGTGTCCGGCTTAGCAAAAGTTCGCTCACAATAGCGGCATGCATAATCTTTGGCACGCTCATGCACAGTGCGTACATGTGTTTTTAAATTGCCTGAGCTATTACAAATGTGTGTGCAAAACCGACATGGCCATGTACGTTCCAGCGTATGATAATTAATATGCACCTAGAAAGAATGAAAGGAAAATATGGAAAAGTGTTTTTATAGTGCATTAAAGCAGCTACCTTCAACTCGTTCATTGTGGTTTTTCGCATGCCACAATGTGGACACACATAGTTCTTAATTCCGGCATGTCGCATAAGATGCACCTTTAGCTTATCCTTATTTGCGAATCGACGCATGCAATTCGGCTGGTCGCAAGCGTAGGGACGTTCAGATTTGTCCTTGTGCGTGTAATGATGATCGTTTAGCATTGTGGTCGTTTTAAATACTTTGCCACAAATCTCACAAATGTGCGTTTTCAACTCCGGTCCCAATTTATGATATTTGCGCTGATGCATCACTAATGTTGGCTTGTGCTTATATACTTTGTCACAACCGTCTTGATCGCAAGCGTACTGAAAACTATATCCCTCATGCTGTCTAAGATGCCTTGCCAATGCGCTTCTACGATTAAATGCTTTGGTGCAATCCTCTTGCGAACAAGGATACGGCATAAGGCCTTCATGTTCGCGTTTGTGCGCAATGAGACGATGTTCAACAAAGAATCGTGACGGGCAGATATCACAACGGTAAGTTACTTTCATTTCGCAGTCAGGCAATTTTTTTAGATTCGTTTTTTCTGATTGCACCCTTCTAATACTATTTAATTTAATTTTATCAACATTTTCGTAACTTTTACAGTTTTCATTAAGAGAAGAATTGTTGCTGAGGTTATCCACAACATCAGAATAACAGTTGTCTTCATTATTACCATGCATGTTTGGTGTTGACATTTCTTGTCCATAGTATTCTGCATTTTCTATTTCATATTTCTTATTACAATCATCAGAAGTAATTGAAATTTGCTTTTCCAAATTATCTTTATATTTTACAGGGCTAGCAAGATGATTTAGTTCGTTCACTCGAGTAAGGCTTCTCGACGGATCTTCCAATACTAATATGGGGACTTCGTCCTCTGAAAGCAATGATTTCTTAATCAATATCAGCTTTTCAAAATGTTGAATTGTTTCTCTACACATTTCTCGAAACTCATAGAAATCATTAACCTTCTGATAACAACATTCGCATAAAAATTTTGGATATTCGTCTCCAAGAGATATCTCTACCGAGATACAGCTGGCAAATTTCTTTGCGATATCCGGTGTTTCGAAAATGTGAACTTTATTCATTGCATTTAAATTTTTGTGTGAATTTAATTCTTTTGTACAAGCTCGGCATGTATAAGCAAGTTCATCCATATTGAAGGGTTTAGACGAATGTACATATTACTGCGGTTGAACTTTATTAACTGGATTGAACAGTAGGAGATTGATGACAAACACAAATTTATATTTGATCAGCAACTTTAAGTTTATAATGAATCTTTAGGTAGAGAAATATGGCAGCAGCATTTCCCTATATGTGATAATTCTGGAACATCATTCCTCCATTGAGAAATACACTTTTATCAACAGTTCCAAAATACCTAAACACGGTATGTATACGTCGAAGTTACATCGGTGTATAGAGAATTTTAAATTTTTTACTTGCACTATAGGGTTTTATGAAAATATTATTGTTTACGTGAAGGCGTTTATATGCATTTTATTGTATCAGCTGTTTTGGGAGCCCAATTGCAATCAAAACAGGGTTGCCAAGTTTATTTGATATTTTTGGTTGATGTATTCGCTACGTCAAAGAATTTTTATTTACGTTCTATGATAGAAGAAAAGTACTTATCGTCACTTAAAATGTAAAATATCCTATCATCAAAAAATTCAAAATTGGGTATCTTATTGATCACTACTTCGAATTACAAATATAATATTTCATATGTGCAACATTTTCAAGTTCTTCGGTCATATATGAACCAGTGTTAACCAATATTAACATTTTTTTCACTCTTGTTCCATTTTATAGAGTGTTTCATTCACTTCACTGTATGTAAATTTTCGAAAATATTGTTACGTTATTTTAGCTGACTATATATTTTATACAAGGTATAATTGAAATTTGGTGGTATATTTATTTCTGTTAGATTTTTTGCATTAACATACAAAATGGAAACCTTTAAAGTTTAAATGTTATTGTTTCGGAAGTAATGGCATTGTATAAAAACGTATTATCGATAGGTTTATATTGTTTGGTTACAATCTTTATGACCTCCTGGGCTACACAACCACCTGTTAGATTAAAAAAAGTTTTAATTATTAAAAAAAATTTATACACTTATGTACACATTACCTATGAACGCTGATATTGAATGTATCTCCGAGCCACCGTAACGACAAATTTCATGTATCAAGTCATCACTAATAGAGGCATGAACTCCCCAATCCGACAGCATTTTACTTGCGACCGTTTTTAGCTCTTTCACATCGTTTTCAACGTAACATTCACCCGGTACATTACCACATTCCGATACAAAACGCTCATATGCACGTAGGGCCACATAATGTTCAGCCAGCGTACCTTGAATCTCTAAATCATCAACTAAAAAATCAATGGTAAGGAAAATAATCAACCTAAATCAATGCATTTAACGAACCGAATGAAAGTATGTTACTGCTTTTAGCATTTTCATCAGTAATTTTAGTGCCACGTAAAACTGCTAGACCAGCTGCTTCTTTGCAAAATAAGCGTACTGTTTTTTCACTAATGGTGTCTTCAGGCAAACCAAGTTCTTTTAAGTATTTCTGACATTTGCGATAAACGTTGTCCGCATCATGTAAAGCTTGTTGACGGTAAATATTCTGTAATGTTATATATGGTTCAGTGTCAGCAGTCATATCCGGTAGCACACCAGGAAGTGGCAACAACCCATTATTATCATTCTCTACAAATTCTTTTAAAGCTTTGGTTATTATCCAGAAGGGGCTGCTTTGTTTGTTAAGGTTCGTACAAGCATTATCCTGGAAAATCGTTTTGATCGAAGAAGACACATTACCTCCACCTAAAGCAGTATTTATCGCTTTAATGGCTTCTTCATAATTTTCCTCATCTGCCGTCATTGCTGAAATTTTAATAATTTGATAAATAACAAATTATTTAAATTTATTAGTTTACCTGCGCGAATCATTTCCTTCAACTCCGACTTTTGCTTATAATTCGCAGGAAAGTGTCCACCGTACTTCTGTTTCCATCCTTGCAGGAATTTATTAAGCACCAACAGCCATGGAACCTTACTAGTTATTTCTGTGCTCTAAAGAAATCAATAAAAATATACTTTAAAGCAATTAACCTCTAGAATTTTAGAAAATATTTTATATTCATAAAAAGTTTACCTCGAAATGTTTTTGTAATGCGGGAAAGGGTTGTTCTAGTCGGAGATCATACTGACGGTTATCGGGATGTGATTCAATGACACAATGTTCTTTTATTTGTAAGCGAATAGAACCAAAAAAGCCCAATGATCTGCAATAGATAAATGGAATATTTGCCTCCCAGAGACGGTCCGATAATCCCCACAAGGCTTTTTCATTCAGATTCGATGCAATGACTACATCAAATGTATCGAAAAATGCCGGTCGATTTGATAGTATCCAATCCACACTTTCATCTACAAAATCACCATTAACGTCTGTGTTTAATTCTTGAAGCAATTGCATGCAGGCTCTTGCTTTGGATTGACCAAGAAATGAGGCGTCCAAAAAGAAACTGAAAATATTAAATTTAAAAATTTTAGTGTGTAAACTATTAATTCAAATACTTTATTCCCAAATCATCTTCGGTGACTACGTTTCCATCTACGATAGTGAAGCCACCAATGCCGGGTAGGACAAGACTTTTCAGAACTTCACATCCTAGTGCCGTTGCATTCAGCAAACAAATTGTAGAACTTTCCAACAAGCCTTGACCATGCTCTCCCCATAAACGTATTTGACGATCATATTTTCTGCTTTTATCTGATTGTTCTGGAGATTTTGGCGCCGGTGATGACATTACTTGCTTGTTATTTATTGTATGCTGAAGGCGGTCAATGGCAGATGTTGGATCTAACAAAAAACAGAAAAACAGCTGATTTCTGCAAATTAGACTGTTTTTTTGTTATTCGATTTTTGTCGGGGAACTGTCTCAACAGAGGGATGCCAGAAGAAATAAATCAATTGACATTACCTACAATTTGTTAATTCAAGTTATTGATTATAAAACACCAAAAATGAGTATGCAATGTCATATATATATATTATATAAAGATGTATGTATATGTATATATTATTAGCAAATAAATCATTATCGATAATAGAAAACAAAAGAAAATACTATTTACGTTATTTGCAAATGTTGGTATAGTTGTTGTTGTAACGGTTATCTACTCTTTGAAAATGCTTCAATATCTGGTTAGCAGCCATCTGTCAGTTCAGTTCTGGTTAAAAAATGTTCTTTACAGAAGAAATGACTTTTACCGAGCTATTCTGTGCTGTGATACAGTCTCAAGACTCTAAATTTGAGGTTTTAAGTTAGAGAAAATTTTTGAGACTTGAGTCGATTTTGCTATTCTGTAAGTGACAGTCACAAAATCGATTACATTTCATTATTCAGAGATAATTTTACACTGGAATGAAAATAAATATGTCAATAACAAATCGACATAGTCAAAAAACATAATTAGCAATAAAAATAAAAATATATGTTAATTTTAAACTTTTCGTGTTTGAGTTGTGTACAAAATATAAGAAAGCGCCAATCGATTAATATCTATACTGAATAGAGATCATCTTCAGTATATTAAAAATGGCAGAGCAGAGTTCTGTTTAGTTCTGTTTAGTTTTGTGACCTTCTAAATTTAGGCAATATTTTGAGACTAACGCTAGAGACTGTTTAGTGAATAGTAACTAGTCACAAATTGAGAATTTACCTTAAAATGTCTCAAATAGAGACTAGAGACTGGTTAAAGAATCCCGCTATATTGGAATTTAACGGATAGGTGGCTGCTAACCAGCCTTGGAAGAAACTGCTTTAACTTAAAAAATCAAGGCGCATAGAGAAAAATGAAAAAAGGGAATGGAAAATATCTAGGAAAAGGAGATCAAAGGCTCATTCGCGTAAAAAAAAAAATATTTTTTAAGAAGCCTTAACATTATATCACATTTGCAGCAAACGAAATTTTTCATAAAATATTTTATAATATAAAAATTCAAAGAGTACGGCAGCACTCGGATTTAAACTTGGCTACACTGATTACGCGAAGAAACACGAAGTTCTTTTTTTAATGGCTGGCAATTTTTATACGTCTCACTCACTGAAGAATTCGACAGTTTGCAAGAAAGAACTCAGAAGTATTTGGACATTAGAAAACTGCATAGAAAACTTTTAGTTATACTAAAATAATTGAATTAACGTTAAGGGCGTAGCAATCGCGGTGTACAGAGAAGGCCCAATAATTTGATTCGTATAAAGTGCACAGAAAGGTGAGAGCAAGGTTTTCTATATTAGAAGAATTGAAATTCTTCAAAGTGGTTTGTGACAGCAACAAAGGCATAAAACGAAACGTAAAAGAAGTTGCAATCATCGTCAAAGATGTTCTCTAATGTAAAATGTGCTGAATTACTGAAATTTTCATATTATGCATCGAGTTGGAGGCCATTTTCAGTGAAATTTTTTCGTTAATTTGCAAGTGTAATCGTCCTCATTGTACATGTGTATGTGTGTGTGTGTGAGTGCATCGTGAATGGGGCAGAGTAACAGTGAAAAGGTGGGGAGCCAAAGTAGCAGAAGAAAAAACCAAAAATTCCTGATTTGGGGTGCGTGACGTTTGTTAACAGCGGTGCGAGCGCGTGTGCGATTTTGTGTATGTGGTGGAGTAGCAATATGTCTGTATATGCTGTAGTGAAACTCATGGCGTCTCTGCTTTACTCTGCTACGTCGGCATTTTCTAATTTTTTTTTGTTTTCWTATATGTATGTATGTAAAGCGATTTGTTTTTTATCCGTGTAAAAACGTTAGCTGCACCGGAACTCGATGCGTCGCTACCCGTTTGTCGACATCATGCATTTCCCCCCCAGTAATTTGGGGTGGCATAATTTTTGACTAAGTAAATTTTAACTTTGTTTATTTCGTTTCGTACAAGTTCGTAGTGACAAACAATTATGATTCAATAGTTTATTTTGCCGTGGTATGTTTATCCGTGCAGTCTCACCGGTTGGACATTTTTACATATATTTCTAAATATTTCTAGTTAATTTTGGCAAAAGCTCCCAGTCATATACAATTTGAAGTTTATTTCTTCATATAACCATCCGAAATTATTACATACAATTTTTCCAGCATATATTTTATATCTTTCATATAGTTGCGATTTTTAGTGTACAATTAATATAAAATTCCGTTACAGTGCAACCCAAATTTTTCAGTATGGTATGACCTTATAAGCACAGGAACCTCTAGTTTTACATTCACAGCTGTGATAGTCATTGTGGTAACTTCTGCCCCGCAACCATCATATAATGTAGTGTCAGTTTTTCGACTATGCTCATCTTTTCATCTTCATTTTATTAGAAGCATACATTCTCTCAGGTAAGAATCAGTGTGCGAGAATTCTATTGTCCAAGTAACGCAGCAAGATGCTCATAAATAGCTTAGAAATTTATAAGTAGGTAAACGTGCAGCGCCGCTAACACCACAGACATTGTTTCCTAATAAAATGCAAAGCATACCGACACAAATGTCGCTAGATGTTCTTAATGTTGGTGGTGAGAAAACTTTAACGGACGTTAATAAACAAAAAATCATTTCATGAGGTGAAATGAACTTGTGGCTTTTGTTCTGCTATATAAATTATTAATATTTTGAATCGTTGTCTAATTAATTCTTCTTAAAGTTGAATTCAGGATGGTAGCGTATTAAAAAATTACTAAAAGTGAAATCCTAAACCTTTTACAAAGTTGATATAAATAACAATATAAAATTTCAATGCTATGTAGTTTGCAATTAGCTTTAAGAACGTGTTAACTAACGTATTATTGACGTTTTCAAATTATAAACGAGGTACGATTTGTTAAGTATATTTGCTTTTGATTGGCGGTGTTTCCAGATGTGTTGCCGTTTACAATTTCTTGTGAACAAGTACAAAAATGAGGAAAACGCATATTTCTCACAAAATATCGTATATGAACAGTAAAATGCTTTGGAATACAACAGCTGGCGTACCGCAATAACGTTGTCTGTGCATATGTAGAGAACGCCACCAAAGTATATACGCAAGTATATATTTTTTTGGTGGCGGCAGAAATTTTTGCCGCAAGGTGCTCGCAGCAATACGTTTCTTCGTCGTCATCAACACACGTTTGTGTGATTCTCTACTGTTTTCGCATTTATACAAAATCTTTGCTCCTCACCATGTTAAAATATTCACCGACACCAGTTAGTCGCAGTTCATTCGTCTCATTTATTTCGTTGATCACTCGATCATTCGCTTCTCCTTTTGACAGGGTTCGGTTCAACTCATTTACACATATCCATTGAGTATCGTCTTCATTCTGGTTACGCTCGATCGTTGCGGCTCGTTTACTCTGCTTTAATGCACTTTTGTGATTTCCTTTTGATTGTAATGCAATTGGTATTTTTTTTTTATTTTTTACTACAAAGGCAACCTCTCATAGGCAGGCAGACACTTTGAATTGTTGGATCGTGTGTTGGGTTTGCTGGCTAGTTGACTGGCTGCGTACTCATGTACTGTCTTTCCCACCGATTCTTTTTGGCAGTTACATACTTGTATGTTTGTATGTGATTTTTGCTTTATTTACTTTTTCTTTTTTGTTTTTGTACGTATGTGTTTGACGTGTGTATGTGTGCATGTACCCATGAGAATCGCCATTTGAACGTGAGACAATGGGTACTATTTGTGATCAGTTGTTGTTGTTGTTGAATGCCATCATTGATGGTGTAGTACTAAATGCTTTTTCTTTGCTGTTGGTGTAATTTAAACTGCCTTTGTTGTGTTAGCTTACTGTCTTTTCTGCTGTGGTAGTGTGTGTATGGGAATTTTTGAATTCGCATTTGCACTACCCGTCCACAGTGAGATGAGTACGCTACAACGCCTGTGAGTATGAGTACACGTTTTTACCATACAAACAACCAGTATGTTTGCGGAATACTTGTGGGAATTTCGTGCGAGAAGATCATCGTCCGTACAAACAAGAGTTCTTTGATTGTCTTTTTTTTTTATTATTTTATTTACTTAAATTTTAGTTTACATAATCGCTGTGGGTGAATGTAGTATCGAATTTCTACACTTGCATATTAGAGACTAGGACCAATAGGTTATTAATATGTATTTCTTATAAAAATTAAAATTTGTGTGATAATGTATGTATGTATGTCGTAACTAATTAATAAAAATATGTGCAGACTAAAGCGCATTAAAATTTTGCTCTTGTTGGTGTACTATATTTCTAAACAATTAACTAATCCATAATTTATTTATATGCATATTATCACTTACTAAAACAATTTTTACCTGACAGCGTACTATATTTGGAGACAACTGCTGGTCGTACCGTATTATGGAAGAAAAATGTCCCAAATTTATTGATTCGAATATATTTGGCATTGCTACAACCACCGTTGTTGCTGCCGGTAACAATAAAAAGGAACAATCAGATTCACTATCACTGAATCAACGACCTTCAACTTCGTTCAATTTGAATACGGCCTCAATGTCGCTGTTGCAAGGTGAATTCGTTGACTCACGACATGATTTTGCAGAAGTTTTGGACGACGAAACTACTACTTCCGGGGTATTGGAAACATTTGAAATAAGTTCGTCTAATTCTCTACCGCCAAGCAGTTCAGATGGCCACAGAGAGGTTGTGGTGGACGACAGTTCTTCTACAGATACAATTAAATTAGTGGGAGTATCGGACGACACTTCGTGCACCAACAAGAAATTTTTGGATGTCTCAGAAGTTTTTGTAATAAATGATGATGATGATGATGATGACGATGATGAAGGTGTTGTGCCGGAAAGCGAAGTAGCGGAAGTGGAAGATGTATCTTTAGCGCCTGCGAATGAAAATGATATTAATCAACATTGTTTGGAAGATAATTCCAATCAGCATGAGCACAATCGTTTTTCGACAAACAGTACCAATAGTCAATTGAGCAATGATATGGGCAGCGTTATTGTGACGAATGGACACGGTGCGACAATTTATCTTGAAACACCAGTGGTGGAGGAACAAAATCAACATCATGCTCAGCTAAATAACATCGGTGGTGGGGAAAAAGGTGAGTTTGGTGAGAAAACAGGAAAACCCAAACGTCTGAGCGATGAATTTATGCAAACAGATGAGGCAGAACCATTTGGCAAAATGGATAAAAACAATGCTCGAACTACAAACGGCGAAGCTATGTCTAGCGTAATAACAGCATTTTTAGGGCTTGATGGCAATGAAATACTTCCTGATCGCATGTCGTTTCGACTGAAAAAAATGAACATAAGCAACACGACTAGTGAAAAGCTACGCGAACGTCCTTCCAGTTCAAGAAGCAACGAAAATAATATTGTAATATTACCAAGGCCACAAATTGCCGATATCAAAACGATTGATGCGATAGAACGCACCGATTTCGAGGAAGAGCAACGGTTGACAGGTGGTATTATTTTGAAAAATAGCACAGTCGCGAAGAAAAATATGCTTAACTTAAGGCTGATAAAATCGTCATGTATGCAGAATCAGCAAAAAGACTCAGGAAGCCAACAGGCACAATTTGAGTTGGGAGATGATTGCCCCAGCAGCAGCAGCAATATAAATAATAGCAGTCACAACGGTGTTGGTCGTGCAGTTTCATCTGACAGCAAGGTATTTATTACTTGTTTATATGTTGTGCTATTTATTGCTTTTTAAAGTTATGTGTATATGATAATTAACGTTATTTTTTTTTAGTGCGCTTACAAGGATCCAACATCAACGCCAACAAGTAGTCGCCCTCACACCAGTCGTTTAACCAAATCTACTGCCAAACTTAATTTGTGCTCTTCTCTAAGTCATCCCCTACATCGGCAAACACAATCATTTCAAGATCGAACCAAAGGTGCCAACAATTCCAAAACACAGCTAAAAACACAAACTGGCAATAAAAACAGTCTGACATCGTTAACCTCGTCCTCCCATACGTTTACGAATTCCGTTTCGTCGGCATCTACATCTACAACTGCTTCTTCGTCCTCCGCAGCGGCATCATCTTCTTCATCATCATTATCTTCGTCTACATCATCTTCAGTGATTGTAGAGGCACCTACTGCCACATCGACTTCATCCTCATCATTGCCAGGCGCCGCGGCCTGCACAGTTGGCAGCGGGGGAGCGGAAATATACTCAAACTCTAATTCGAATGACAGCCTTATGAGTAGTACATCAACAACCATCAATTGTGGACAGCGAGTGCAACAGCAGCAGCAACCGCAACAGGCACAGCAGCAGCAGCAGCAACAACAACAACAACAGCAGCAGCAGCTGATCCCCTATATATTGGTTGATAAGTCCGATGTAGGAGGCTGTAGTCGCACAAGTTCTATGCATGCCGTTGTAGCAGTAGCTGCAGATAATGCTGCACTCGCTGCAGCTTCCACAGGCGGCGCCGAAGTCATTCCTGTTTTCGATGACGCTCAACCTTCAACTTCGTCTGCTCGCTGTCATTATGCTCCGTCCATGAAGAATTTACGTCAGGTACACGCTAGCGCTCAAACGAATGAACGTTACCTTAGACGTTCTGTTGGGTCACTGGATTCGGGAAATGTCAATGCCCTTCCAACTACAGCAAGATTTCGTCGGCGCGCCGAATTTGCTGCTCAGTTGACCAATCCTCCTGATGATATGTCTCTTGAAGCTTTCAAAGCATTGGCCCAAGCTGCAGCTCAAGCAGTTATGTCTGATTATAATGAGGAAGCTTCGTGGGCCGATTGTGACGAGAACACTTCCGATGAGGAAATATGTACTTGCAATCATAGTAGTAGTAGCAGTGCAAGTAATAGCAGTCACGGTGGTAGCAATACCAGCTTAAACGAGACGGACGTTGATGGAGCTGATATTTCTTCGACCGGCGCTGGTGCCGATGTCAGCGCCAATTGCACAGCCAAAGATGGTGATCTGTCAAATTATATACAAATGGTTTCGATATCAGAGGAGGTGGGTGGCAATGGCGGCGCGAACAACACTGCGGAAAATGCATCCACCTGTGCGCACATTAACGCTCAACAGCGTAAGCGCAAATACGATAGCCGTTTGCCGGATGCCAACGCCAATGCAGTAATATCCAGCAGCGGTAATACTGCCAACATTGACGATGCTAATGGAAGAAAGCGTATAGCTTATGATTTTGCATTAACTCCACGCCACTGTAGTGCTTTAGTAGCTAAACCCTCCACAACTTCAACACAATTGGCACCGCTGTCAGCCATCAGTAATTCACCTGTGGGTCGACGAACTCCGCGTTCCATAATACCTACACGTGAGAATCCACCTCCCGAATTACAACATTGGCTGACACAATTTCAACGTTGGACACATGTTGAGCGACTGATGGCCATCGATCGTCTGATTGAGTATTGCGAGCCAACACAAGTTCGTCACATGATGAAAGTGATTGAACCACAATTCCAACGCGACTTTATTTCACTGCTGCCGCGTGAGCTAGCACTGCAAGTGCTTACTTATTTGGATCCAAAAGATTTGTTGCGTGCCGCGCAGACTTGTCGCAGTTGGCGCTTTTTATGTGATGATAATTTGTTGTGGAAGGAGAAATGTCGCAAGGCGCAAATACTCACGGAGCCACGTACGGATCGACCGAAGCGCGGACGAGCGGGCAATATGCCACCAATCGCCTCACCGTGGAAAGCGGCATATATGCGCCAGCATATAATCGAAATGAACTGGCGTTCGCGACCAATACGCGAACCGAAAGTACTGAAAGGGCATGACGATCATGTCATCACTTGCCTGCAATTTTGCGGCAATCGCATAGTGTCCGGCTCAGATGACAATACATTGAAGGTTTGGTCTGCTGTGACTGGCAGGGTAAGTTGGGTGTTTCATTATAGCTATATAATCCATACTTGACATTTACAAATATCAATTGTGGTGTTTTATTTATAGTGTTTACGCACGCTGGTGGGTCATACTGGTGGCGTCTGGTCCTCGCAGATGGCGGGTAATATAATAATCTCAGGTAGTACCGATCGCACGCTGAAAGTCTGGGACATGGATTCCGGTCAATGTTTACACACATTGCAGGGGCATACCTCCACCGTGCGATGTATGCATTTACACGGCAATAAGTGAGTACTAATTAATATTTGCTGAATCACGATGTTTAAATGCATTTTTTTTCTTTTTTTTTTGTTGTAGAGTCGTCAGTGGTTCGCGCGATGCGACTTTACGTGTTTGGGATATTGTGCAAGGTATATGTTTGCATGTTTTGGTGGGTCATTTGGCGGCGGTGCGTTGTGTGCAATATGATGGCAAATTGATTGTGTCGGGAGCTTACGATTACATGGTGAAGATTTGGCATCCCGAACGGCAGGAGTGTCTACACACCCTCTCAGGGCACTCAAATCGTGTTTATTCTTTGCAGGTAATATATTGTTTATTTGTGAAAGTGATGTATTATTTATTATATCGATTATTATAAATTTATCGTTTATGAACGAAAATGTTTATTGAAACTTTAATTCATCTACCATTTATAGTTCGATGGAATACATGTGGTATCCGGTTCGTTAGATACCTCTATACGAGTTTGGGACGTTGAGACTGGTAATTTGAAGCATATACTCATGGGTCATCAAAGTCTAACATCTGGCATGGAATTGCGTCAGAATATTTTGGTATCTGGTAATGCGGATTCCACGGTGAAAGTTTGGGATATCACAACAGGGCAATGCTTGCAAACTTTGTCAGGTGAGTGCAAAATATTTCTAATCCGAAATTGGTTTCATTCATGCAATTTAATATTACTAACATATATATTTTGTGCGTTTAGGTCCCAATAAACATCAATCGGCTGTAACGTGCTTGCAATTCAATTCACGTTTTGTGGTAACGAGCTCTGATGATGGCACCGTGAAGCTGTGGGATGTGAAAACTGGCGAATTCATACGTAATTTGGTCGCACTGGATTCAGGCGGATCCGGTGGCGTTGTCTGGCGCATAAGGTATGTAACGAACGCAGAAGATTTTTTCATTATCAAAATATTCCAACTTTAACGGTATTGTATCTCGATTGTTTTGTTTAGAGCGAACGATACAAAATTAATATGCGCAGTCGGTTCGCGTAACGGTACGGAAGAAACCAAACTCATGGTTTTGGACTTTGATGTAGAAGGAGCTTGTGTAAAATGTTCATAGAAAATGTGACAACCGGTTGCTGCAAATAAATACTACATCTAATTAAACATATTACACCTAAGGAGCAGAAATTCATAGTGGCAGCATGTGTCAGCAGAAAAACAAAAAAAAAAAAGAACAGCAAACACCTCACATAAGACTCGACAAACGAGTCACATGTTTGTATGTATACTGATTTCGTTGTCCAATTTTCTGCTGGAAGTTTACCTCCCTAAGTTTAGTACGAAAATAATGGTTTACCCTGATGTCATGTTGAGAAAATGCCGGCAAACAAAAAAACATGACCTTATTGGGTGCACAGATATATGTATTTTAAAGGCTATCTGAACTAAATATTAACTGCTGCAATTCACATAAGATAATTGGTAATAATTGAGATAGGCGGTACCCAATTGGAGGACGTGCATACAAAGTAAGCTCTAAATATTAAGCAGAACTTTAAATTTTTTAAGCTTAACATTAATTTAGTTGAGAACTCTTCATGCATTTGCTTAAAATTTAATTATCATGCAGAAATGAAAATGCAAAAAATTCCATGTCTATATCTTCCAGTTGGGTATAACGATAAAATTGTGTCTATCTCCAAAAAATATGGCAAGTGAGCAAAACCATGTAGAGTTTAGAAAATTTAATTTTGGTAATTCGTTTTACATTACTCGCATATACAACAGCAGGAGGAAATTCAAAAACATTTAAACACATATTTTTTGTGTTAGTAGTACAACTAATTTGTATTTTTAATGTTTACATATTTCAATTAATTTAAGTTAAAGAGTTTGAACTTAACACATTTTAAACGAATTCGTCTGATAAAACAGTGGAAAAATCGTAACAATATAGATCATATTAATAATGAGAGCTTTATAATCTTATCATGTACGAGTATGCATAGCGATTTGGTTTGCGAATACGAACATACCTACCTACTTACTTATAAAATAATGTCAATTGAAGTTGTTGTAAAATTTACATGTTTCATGCTGCAACACTTGGCTGCATACATATATATTTCTATATGCAGATATTGTGCATTATCGTTTCACTTCTGTGTTTATTTTTATTTTTTTCCTTACTATTGTACTGTTAAATCTTTTTATGTTGTTGGCAAAGCTTGAAACCTCAGCAATTTGCGAACAGCAAGTATTTCAAGCATACTCATGCGCATTGAAGTAATTGTAAACGATTTTATTTAGAGATTTTCAAACGAAAATTATGTTCTTCCACAGACACCACCATTCGGCACAGTTTTCCGTTGTGCTTGTGATGGTGCGTAATTTGTTACAAAAAAATTAGTAAATTTCTGTTTTACTTTTTTTTAAACAACTCAAGTTTTAAGAGTCATCACGTTAATAGTTTTGTTTAAATTGTGTTATCAAACCAAACATTCACATACAGTTGTTAGGTAGTATTTTTTTTTTTTTTTAATTATTATTATTATAAAAATATGTATTTTCACGATTTGTTAGCTTCGTTCATTGCATTCAGAGCAAACGCGCAATTGTTATAGTCTGTTTAAGAAACAAACAACACATTATTTAGGCAACGCAGTCCGAATCTTCAGTTGATTAATTTGAAAAATGGCTTGTTGCATTTTAAAATAATTATATTTGCCACGAATATTGCCATGCATAAGAATTTACACATACATTTTCTGCAAAGAGAATCCGAATGCATATTTATATAGAGAAAAAAAGTAAAAAAAAAACGGCTAAACAAATTGAACAAAAAATGCAAACCACAAAAAAACAAAGAATCGAGGAAGATACAACCGTACACACAAGCATAAGTTTGAATGTATGTATAAGATTTGTGAATTTGTGTAGCAACGCACACATGCATAGACAACGCCTCACAACGCATGATAGCTAGGGTGTGTAGTACATATAAATGACTATTAAGCCTTTGAAAAAATTGTTTTTGATAAGCTTATGAAAAAACCCCTGATTTTGGGTTTTTAATGAAATTATTGTTTTATTTTATATTCGTTTATAAGTCACGTGGTATAACATGTGCAAGCTCGTTCGCTGGAAGCCGATTCATGTTTATGTGTCCGTGTGTGTGTGTGTGCGTATAGAATATATTAAGTGAAGCATAAAAGAGAAGAAAACAAATTGAATATTAAATTTTAATTATAGACTGATTTATTAGTAACTAATCTATATTTTAATAACATTACTGTATCAGTTTAAGTATAACAAAAAAGCATAAGAAAACAAAAACGCGATGCGAAAAGTATGAAAAACAAATAATACATTAAAGTTCAGGTCAAAATTTTGCCGTCACATGAAAACAACAGCAGCAGCAACAAGTCAAGCGAAATAAAAAAAAAAAAAAACAAAAACGTGTTGGCTTCTCACCACGATCACACATAATCAGTATATAAAGCGTAAATATATACACACATCAAATACAAATAAATATAGTTACATATATATATTTATATATAGTGACGAAACACATTCATACATCATCAAATCATTATTTCATCGTTTCATCACGCCGCCACTCGTTGTGGACACCACAGACGCTTGCTTGTTGTTTGCTTGATTTGTGCGCGCGCGCAAGCGTAACAGCTATTATTGTAAAAGCATCCAATAATGAATGTACTAAAACTCTAAAAATAAACAAATTAATTGCATATATACTATAATGAAATGCAAAACAATTACATACATATATCTATAATCGCAATAAATTCATAAATTGATTAATAAAATACAGTAAATGTAAACAAAATATAGAAACTTGCTTTACTTTATTACACAAAGGTTGGGTAACTTGCTTTAATTGCGCATTTTGGAAATTGCCGCAACAATATGGAGACACACAGACGAGAATGCTCCAAACTTGTCAAGTGTCTCCCGTCGAACACCTATGTATACAGTGAGGCCCGTATGCTCCCATTTAAAGAGCATAATGAACACCTGCGCAAGTAGTGCCTGATAGGGTGCTTTGGCAGAAATCATGCCTGCAGTGACTTGCTTGTAGCGGAACCGCCTCCTAGGAGCATCAAAAGGTCACTCCCCAACTACGTCGACGGCATCAAACAATATGCCGACCCGACTTCGGACGCAACTAACTTCCGACAAACACTGGCCCCCATTCACAGTGGATCCATCAACATCTCACCGACTCCCTTTCAGTGAACGAAGTACTTGGAGTCAAAACACCACCCACTGCAGACGAAGAGCTCGAGTTGGCGCGAGATACGAGAGTGACCCTTGCGCAGCTGCATTCTGGATAATGTAGCAGGTTAAACTTCTCCCTATGGTCCCACTGCGTCGAAATAGCACGTTTCTTGGGCCTAATGTTGAATGAGATCGATGACAACTTATCTAATCCTCACCATCCTGGCGGGGTTTAAGTAACGGTTACCGCAACATTTTCATTAAAACTCTTTAGTCCTAGTAAAATTTCATCAGATACTGTTTAAGTATAAAGGTGCTTGAAAGAAACCCTTTTCCCCCCGTATTCAAAATCACCAATAACGTAACTTTTTTTTTTGTTTTTTAAATTCATTTTTATTTTCTATTTCAAAATACTTCGTTGTTTGCAGTTTTAAAAGCTTGCAAATACATTGATGTGACGAGTATATATTTAGTTACAAATAATATGTATAATACCGTGATTTAATACGAAGTTTAAAAGTAAATGCAATAACAAAAAAGAATTACAAGAAAATACCGTTCAGCCAGTTTCTGTTTTAGATTAATTAAGTAAACAACGATTAGAATCATTAATACCACAATATATTGAAACTAAATAATATCTCTGCAAATATATGAGGTTTGGGGATTTAACTATTCACTGTGGTAACTGTTAAAAATAATAATAATTAAAAAATAAATTTTAATACAAAGTGATGGTATATCGTCATCATTATTATTGTAGTTCGCAAAGGACGGTTGCATAATCTCTCTACACTTTGGTGCGTTTATTATTATGACCTTCGATGCCCACACTACACCGCGACATCAACTCTTGCGCAGCATTAGTGTCGCCACTGAACGCCGCCGCCGACATTGCCGACGAGGTTGCAACACCCAAACCACTAAGTGTTGCACCGCCGCCACCGTTGCTTGGACGTTTGCGGTTTGGCGATGGCACCGGTGACTTCTGCTTCAAACATTCCACATCATCGAACACAACTTGTGCGCCACCGCCACAGGTCGGTATAACATTGCCTTTGTAGAGCTTGGTTTCAACATCACCGTCTGTGTCTGCCTCTTGTGAAACCAGACAGTACTTGGTGTTCTTGTGATGCGTCAACTCTTTGGCGTCGGTTAGTTTCGTTACAGATTTACGATTTTTCAGATATGGTTGGAGAATAGTACCGAGTGGCACAGGATTGGGTGCACGATGCTCGATCCACTTTTCGCCAGCAGAACGTGAGCGGCGATGTCTATTGTTAGCTGCAGCCATGCCCTGTCGACAAATAAACAGTTGATAATTTCAATATACTATATATTAATATTATATGCAAACTTACCCTAACATGGCGTGGTGTGGCATATATTTCAGTGCGCGCGCTATGCACTTGTGTCGATTCGCCACGTGTGGCTGACGGTGGCTCTGAAATCGCCAATTTGTTGTCCAGAATATCATCATTGCTATTTCGACGCACCAAAGTGGGTATATCCTCCGATTGTATAATATTGGACACGAGGCGTAATTTTTCATCGCGCACGCGCATCTTTTCACGCATTTTGTCGCGCTGTTCGCGTAAGCGTATTTCCAGTTCACGATCTTTTTTATCCACCTCCACCGCGAGCTTAGATGTATATTTCTTCTTTTGTTTTTCTTTTTCTTGTTCTTTTTGATTGATCAAATTTTGTTGATCTCTTAATTTTCTGGTAAGTTCATCGATCTGTCTTTCCCGATTACCCAATTTGTTGTTAAGTTCATCGATTGAGCTCTCATGCACACGTAATTTATTCTCCATGGCAATCATGCGATCGCGTTCTTGTTTGTAAACCGTTTTTAGTGATGCCAATTCCGTACGTAATTGTAAATTCTCTCGCTCCATTTGCATCAGGTGCGCTCTGAAATTATCACAACGAGTCTCTAGATCGGCGCACAATATTTTCCTTTTTTCTATGCGTTGCATTAAATACTGCATCAATTCTTGTATGGCGGTCTGCGCTTCCGGACTATCGATTTTGTAATCAGGAAAACCGGGTCCCAATGAGTACACCAAACCAATGTCCACATCCAATTTGTTCGCTTCGGTATGCCCCAAGTCATTGAGGTTGTTCACCGCTATCTTAAAGAGCTTGTTTGCCTTTCGACGTCCGGGAGTTAAACCAAGATCCGGTTTCATGGGTGTGGCGCGAGCAATCTGTACTTCTTGTGTCATCTCGGCAAATTTCATTACTTGCTGAATATACGAAATATTAATAAGCGTTAATAAATGATTCAAATGATCAAATTATCAATAACACAAAACTTTCAAATGCACCGAAAACATAATTTGAAAATATATACTACATATTTATGCCTTACTGTGTTTTCGTCATAATCCTCTGCTCGCGGATTGATACACACAATCATCGACACTTGTCCCTCACCGTCGAAGTAGTTTTTGAACATATGTGTGAGTTTTGAGTCGCGGTATGGAATTTTCTTGGGTGCACTATTTAGTGGCGCTTGTTGATTTTCGCGTAGATATTCCAGACACGTTCGTAGAGTCATTAATGAATTGTTTATACTTGATGCTTCGCGCAAACGCATTCCTGTATTTTTTGTACGTGATGAACGTTCGCTACCCGCCAAGTCTACCAGTGATAGCTGACTTACTACAATGGTGCGTTTATCTTGCACAACATGCTCTCCTTGACAATCCGTCGGCGCTTGTACCAAACGTATGTTAAATACAGAATGACTACGACTAGATTCTGCATTTAGCACTGTGTGACCCATACGTTTGCGTTTCTGACCAAATTGGAAAGCTTCAATAGCTTCCTCAACTGATTTTATTTCTATTTCAGTTACACCGTGTACAAACATGTTGTTTTTGGCATCTGACCGAATAATTTTGCTTTGCAAAGTTCTAAAAGCAAAATAAAATGTACAAACATAAATTAGATGGAATAAAATAGAGCAGTAGCTTACTTCTGAGGTGCATCTTCTTCGAGCAGATCATAGACACTATTATTGTAAATTTCAATATATGTCACAAAAACTGCAAACATATTATCTTCTTCGAGCCCGTGTAAGGGTGCTGCCTCACATGAGGCTTGTGAAGCGATTTCAGGATCAGAATCTTTACGTCTTAACGCGTTGCGCTCTCCCGCTGCAAAACGCCTATTCATTTCTGCCTGTCGTTCAAGTAGAGCGTCTGCTTCAGACAATATTTCAAATCCGTTTAGTTTGTCAGGTTTGAAAATATATTTCTTTGCTTGATAGTCTGATATTGTTTTGAACAGCGCATCTAAACAACGTGGCATAACACCGCGATGACGAGAATCCCCTGTCATTGTGTACGTTTTACCACTCCCAGTGACACCATAGGTAAATAAAAGACTATTTCGACCCCGTATTAGATTCTCAACCAACGGTTGAGCTACAGCATTAAATACATCACCTTGGGAAACGTGTGGTTCAAAGACGTGCTTGAAAATATACTGCATTTCACGATGTGCTCCCTGTTTATGTTGCAAGGCTTGATCTGGTGGCGTTAAGATCACGGTGGTAGAGTTTTTTACTCGCACACTGGACAAATCTGCATCGGATTGCAATGGTCGTACGCGACAGTAAACATGCACAGGATCACGAGGCTTATTGGGATCATGATCAGATTTACGATCATTATGATTGGTTTGACAACGTGGAGTTTTTGGTAGACGCAATGGCGTGCGTGCGCTGTAAAGCAAAAATTCGTATTAGCATTCACATTATCACAGTTATGAGTCTACTTACATTGTCTTCATTATGCGTTTGTATGATAATTCTTATATGTTCTTTTTATAGCTTTGAATATTTCTTGCAAAACACATTTAAACGAATTATGTATTTTTTATTCCATCAAACAAAAACTGAAAATTTTTGTGTCCTTGTGCCTTTCAGTTATTTTGAACATGAGCTGTCATTCGAATGACGCGCTATTTTAGCTGAAACAGAGTTGCTTCTCCAAGCAATTCACAAACATTTAGTGTGATAATTGTGAATTAAAGGGTATGTATCACCTACAGATGGAGCTCGGGTGAAATTCAGCAGCATGAATTGTCGGAAGTTGTGTTTAAATACAAATTTTTTTTTAAAGGGTAGTAAATAGAAATTAAAACCTGTTTGAATTAAAAAAAAGCTCAGGCTCTTATAGCCTTGACAGACCGCAGCCTTATTCGCGTTCAATTGAGGGCATAATTAGATCCAATTTTGTAGGCTAGTTACTACAAAATATCGAAACTGGCAAAATTGCGTTTAAGAGAGCAATCTAGTTATGAGAGCGGATATCTACGGATACAATCTATTTTGGGCAAATAACAAGTTTTCATTTAAATTGGTGAGCAGAAACTGAGAACAACAACAACTACGCTCTCATTATCGAAGGACTGCTCATGAACTTATATGAAGCATTATTGCAGCTAGTGAACATCTGACTGGTATTTAGTAATATTTTCAGTTTGATAGAATTAAAATGGATACAAGCAAATCATTGCTGTTGTCAGTAGAACAGTTGGAACAAAACCAACATTCATTAAAAGAAAATATAAATATAGTTTTGTATATTAATTGAAGATATAAAATTGATGTATGGAACGGAAAAGGGTGTACAGGTAACTCGTACAACAGTGCCGTTGATAAAGGAAAAGAGGTCCTTGCAATGTGTAAGTTTAGTATATTGTATATTTTATATATGTACATATATATTCCTTTTTCATATCTTTGTGATTTTGCATTTTCCTACAGAAAAATTGCGAACATCTCCATTGCCAACGCAAGCATCCTTTCTTTCGTCTTCATCTCAGCCGGCACTGTCTCTCAAGTCACCTTTACCATCTTCGGTACCAATGCCGCCGTTATCTGCGTCGCCGCTTGACACTTCGGTATCTGTAAGCGATCGGAATTACACCGATGAAGGGTCGGCAGAATTCTGCCGTTACAACAACAACAACAACAACAACGAAGTGGTAAAGATAATGAAGCAGCAAACGGATATTTTAAAAACTGCTGCAGAGGATTCAAAGCGCTTGAAAGAAGACATTGTTGAGGCGATTCGTGAGCATAATAGCTTGTTAAAAAGTTTCATATTTCTAATCGAAAAATTTATTTGCAAACTTTGAGATTTTATTTTCCAAATGTTAAGTTATTCTAAAGTTAAAGAAAATGTAATTTAAATAAAAAATCAACAAAATACGTTAACCTCGGTTGCACTTAAGTTATAATACCCTTCACACATACAAAAGATTCCATACAGGATCTTGATTTTGATCAGCATCTTCCTTTTTCGACAGAACCCTAAGGGGCATAATACAGCAAACCAAGTTGAGCTAAACCTTTTACAAATATCTTTGTTTCTTCTGAGTCTGGAAGATAAAAATTGATACTGTTCCCTAAATTATTGTATTCAACAAAAATTTAACTATCGGGTGATTTTTTAAGAGCTTGATAACTTTTTTAAAAAAAAAAACGCATAAAATTTGCAAAATCTCATCGGTTCTTTATTTGAAACGTTAGATTGGTTCATGACATTTACTTTTTGAAGATAATTTCATTTAAA
>NW_017537024.1:97796-99087 GCF_001853355.1 Bactrocera latifrons
TACTGAGCATCTTTCTCTTTGACACCATGTCTGATATCCCACGTGATCTGTCAAATACTAATGCATGAAAATCCTAACCTCAAAAAAATCACCCGATATTTCTCAATCTCTGTGCGTCCTGTGTCAAATAAACTTCCGTTGAAGTGTTTTATTCGGATCCTTTTTTGGGAGTAAAGCATTAATAGTAAATCACTGACATGTAGGTTCTGGAACTTTCGTGCAAAACTTCAAAATCTGGCAAAAAAAAATCCTGAGGCCGCCATTTTGTTAATTCGTGATAGTCACCGCAAGAAGCTTCGGTTGCAACTGGATCAACACAGACAACCATTACTTTTAAAATTAATATTTTTATTTTTTCAAATTGGCAAAAAACGAATTCAAAACTAGCCTACGGTCTGTCCAAATAACGGCCGAATTAATTAAGTCTTGTTATTTCATATGTTTGATTTTCTCTTTTGATCCAGAAGAGCAGAATTGTATTAATAGTAAATCAAATAAAAAATTATAAGAAAATAATTGTCAGTTAGTTCGAATTCGATTTTCGCACATTTGTAAGCTTGCATCTGTATGCATGGCCTGTTGTATTTTGGTTTAAAATCAGCACACAGATTTGTACGTGCGTGAATACAGTTGATATTATATAAACATATTTACTCAGTACCTGTGAATATTTCCGTATTTTATACTCTTTGAGAGTTTTTTCTGTGTTAACCATATGTGTATGTTTATGAAGCTAGAATATAAATTTGCATCTAGTAGATATGTATGTACACACATGTGTTAAATGGATATGCATGGAGGCAAACACATATTTTGCGAATCGCAAGTGTGCCGTTAGCTCAATTATAATTGTAAAATAATTCTGGAAACACTAGCACACAGGCATATTTCAAAGGTGGAAAATATATATATATATGTATACATATGTTAATGTATATAAATATGTACACTTTATAAGGGTGACAGGCTTGTGTGGGAAATTCGTACAGAAAGTAATTTTTGTAGACTTAAAAAACTAATTTCTTTTTATATTTTGACAATTTCGGCTTAAATTTGTGATATTTATGTTTATATATAATACATACGTACATATGTAATTTGAAATTTTAAAGTATAGTCTTTATCAGGGTTGTGAATTTTTAAATTAAGGAATTTTTAATTAAATAATAGACTTTGAATTTTTAGCTCCAATTTTGGGATTAAAATAAAATTTTCAATCTCAATTTTTCAATCTAAAATTTTTAATCTTAATTTTCCAATTTAATGCCGATTTTGAGATAGAAATTGTAGT
>NW_017537024.1:99548-123235 GCF_001853355.1 Bactrocera latifrons
AAACATAAAGAAAGATAAACTATGTTGAAATTTATTAAAAATTGGCTTTCCTTTTCACAATATAATTAAAATTATAGAGCTCAGAGTAGGTAAATGCGAAAGAAAAAATTTAAAAAAAAAATTCTTTTATTTAATTTTTAGCTTTAAATTTTTATATAATTGCTTTTTTATTTGCTATCCGATATTTGGCATTTGAATTGAAAATTATTATTTTTTCGATTTTTGAGATTAAAATTTTTTATATTAATTTATTCTTGGAATTACAAAAACTTCTTAAATTCAATAATTTGTTCAAAAAATTATTTGTAACCCTGGTTTTTTATCATAATGTTCATAGATAGTTATTACTTATTCTGTTAAAAAATATTGATCACTCTAATATATCTTAAAACTGTCTACATAAATGTTGGAGCTCCGTGTGGTTATCGCACTTGTCAAGAATTCGAACACTGTATTTCTACTAGAAATAAATATGCGCATATTATTGACAGATCAGTGGCCTACTATTCGTGCCTTTATAAAAAAATCCTGGAATCAATTGAATTTTAATARCAATTTTAGGTCCTTGGAATGCTATTGCGTCAATATATTCAAATGCACATAAAATTTRTGTTAATTTATTCCGCATGAATTGCTCATTCAAACGCAGTCGGTGCCAAATTTGTTTGTGTACTTTGATTTGGCTACTGTATTTATACCCTGAACAGCCCTGGGGTATATTAAGTTTGTCACGAAGTTTGTAACAAACAGGAGGAGATCTCGGAGATTCTATAATCCACYTTAGATATGTATATAAATCATCAGCATAACAATGATTCCGTTTAACCTTSACCGTCTTTATATACGCGAACTAGTCTCCCAGTTTATGAGGTATCGATCTCAAATTTTGCACACGGCAGGAGTAAAGACTCCTTAAGTAGCTTCCCATTCGCCGGAATAGCTGCCCTAAAAACTGACCGATTAAAATCAAGCTAAAAATCGTATACACCCTTTTATGCCGAAAGAACTGCAYCTGTGTAGGCTATTATAGCTTCGGTGCAGTTGAAATGAACATTTTTTTTCTTGTTAGACTAAATATTTACTTCATTGTTTCGGTAAAACTCGTTAGGAATAATTATAAATGCGTTGGCTTTGTAATGTAAGAAGAAAGTTTGGCAATTTTATTTAAAGAAATTATGAAAATATACTAAAAAGCGAGCGCAATTGTCTGCTTACAATAAAATTTCGGGAAATGTCGAGACTTGTAGAGTTTCTTCACTTTGCCACTTCCAGAGACTGCCACAGTAACTTGGACCGCTTTAACTTGAGCGCTGACTTTTTCCGTTGCTGAAAGATAAACATGCATAAATACTTAAAAAATATATTTCGAAATTATTTTATTTTATATTTTTTGGAGCTTCAAATGCGCGCTTACCATTTATTGCAGTTGTCTCCTCACAAATACATTTATAAGCCATTATATATATATTTATCCGGTAACTTCACATTCACTTTTTGCCGAATTTAAATACAGACAGAGCATTACGCATCAGCGCTGGACCGTTCCAGTAGCCATTCAGCATGACTTTCCAATAGAGCGTAGGCATTAAGGCCTTCTTTAAGAAGAACATTGTGTAGCGTTCTTTATTCTGTGCGAACGGGAATGTCTCCAATGGCTTCAGATCGTAATCGAATTCAGCTAAAATGCAACTGCGATAGCCGGTGACCAGTGGACACGAAGCGTAGCCATCATAGATGCGCTTCAGTTCTTTGCCTTTCAGTGCAGAAATCATATTGTGATACACGACCGGCGATTGGGCGGCTACTGAAGCGGCAGTCTTTGAGTTGGGCGACGCCGAGCAGTCACCGATTGCAAAAACATTTTTATATCGCAGATGTTGTAGCGTCGATTTGTTCACATCCACAAAACCGGTCTCGTTCACCAATGCCTTGCATTGCGCCAATGCAGTTGGTGTGCTCATGGGTGGCGTGACATGCAGCAGATCATACTATAGAATGTTAAAAACATTTTTGTTAATAAGATTTAGGGTATATTTGTGTATATTTATGCGTACTTTCTCTTCGAAAATCTGCTCTGGTTTGTCGAGGTCTTGGAATACGGCCACATCTTCCTGCGGACGCACCTCTATTAAGTTTCGTTTCAAATTGACTTTGATATCACGTTTCTCTACAACTTTCCACAATGCGTCGGCATAGTGTTTGACACCAAAAATGACTGGCAATGCTGTGTTGTATGTAAGCGCTATTTTGTTGCGCTTATTCAACTGTGAATATTTAAATTAAACAAAATTGAAGTTTAACATTTTGTTTTCTTTCAATGCATTTACCTTGCGGAAGTAGTGCTCGGCAATGTAGACGATCTTCTGCGGTGCCCCTGGACATTTTACGGGTGAAGCGGGGAATGTGAAAATCGCGTTGCCACCCTGTATGTTTCGCAAGCACTCATAGGTGCGATCCACATATTTGGGTGAGTAATTTGAGCAAACTTTGCCATTTGCTATTGAGAGCGCTTCAACTAAGCCGGGTATCTATTGAGTATAGAGTAGGAGCAGATGTTAAAAATATTCCTAGAAATCAGTTCATTTATATTTCCCGCTACTTGCCTTATCATAGTTTAACTGCAGACCTGTGGCCACTAGTAGCATATCATATTTGATATTCGTGCCATTTGCCGTTTTCACCATATTATTATTCGGATCAAATTCCACAGCTGCCGCCTTGATCCAGTTGACGTTTTTCGGCAACACCTCCGCCATCGGTTTATACGATTGCTCCAATCGTTTCATGCCACCCCCAATCAGTGTAAACATCGGTTGGTAGTAGTGACGCTGTATAAATGATTTTTGTCTTATGAAATACGTAGTACAGGTTATATGATTGCAAATGGCGGAGTACGTACCTCAGCTGGCTCCACAACCGTCACTTTGTTCTTTCCCAATTTCGAAGATAACTTCGCCGCTAGGGCACAACCACCGGAACCACCACCGACGATCAATACTTGACAGCTGCGGAAACATTAACAAAAAAAAAAAATGACGTGTGAAGGGTTACATGAGTTTACGGGCTTGAAAAATCGATTTTTTTCTAATAAAATATTTAGTTTTTATATTGGGGGAAAAATTGTTGAAAAAAGGCTGTTTTTACCCAAGGAGCAGTAACAACAGTAAAATCAAGTTGACCAGGTGCAATATATAGTATGGTATAATACATAATACATGGTTTTCCAATAAGAGCGATATGATTTCTCAAAAAAAAGAAAAAAAAAAAACACACACACACTAATTGTTAAGAAATTTCAAATGTTTTCTTTATTTATAGTATCCATATAGTGCAATCGATCAATTAAGTTTTCAAAATACTCAAAATAGTCCCCTTTTGCTTCAATATAGCTTTTTGCACGGTCCAAAAGCATGTCGAACCAATGTTTTAGCTCGTTAGCCGGTATAGCCGTCAGTATGACGGTGCAAGCCCTTTGAATGGCCGCTACGCTCTGCATAACGCTTTCCTTTCATGGGCAAATGCATTTTTCCGAAAAGGAAGAAGTCTCACGGTGCCATAACAGGTGAATACGGGTTATTTGGTTTACGGGATTGGTTAATGGTTAAAATATGATTTTTGGTCAAATAATTGTCCTTCGAATGTTGGATTCTGAGCAATTTTTGGTCATCAGTCAATTTGTGCGGAACAAACCATGCACACACCTTTCGTAAGTCCAAATGTTCGGTCAAAATGCGAAAAAGCGATGTTTTAGAGATGTTCAATTCCATTTCAATGATTTCGGCTGATTTTTGGTGAATTCACGCACAGTTTAGATGGAATTTCCGGTGATCACACATTTTGATCGTCATTTATGTGATCACGACAACTTTGAAAACGTTGAAACCACTCGTGCACTCTGCTACGGGATAGGAAATCATCGCCATAAACTTGTTTCATCAATTAAAACGTTTCGGTAAAAGTTTTACCAATTTTAAAACAAATTTAATGTTTTCTCTTTGCTCGGTGCTTATTTTCGCACCGATAACACAAATATACTGATACTGAAAACATAATTACTTCACCTCCAATCGATGATGTGTCATGAAATTCTCACTGGACAATCGATAAAGATACAGATTCTAATGCACCAGTTGACATATAGATGGTCAGATGGCGCTAGTTTCAAAAAGTCCTGTTTACTTTGGAACCCACTTTGCATTATTAAATCTATTCTAAGTCGTATGTGTTATCTTTGAAGTGTTGGATCTGATACTTTTCATTCATCATTATAAGTATCATATTAGTTTAAATACATCTATAGAAAGATAATTGTCGGCAGTAACTGGTTTTCTTGCTAAATCTAAGTCTTGTGCAATATGTACACTTGGATAATGTATGAAATAATATTTTTGTACCTGATCTATTGCAAATTTTCACTAATGATAATTTCCATATATTTTGGAGATTTATTAATGATCTAGTCTTGGTAAAGAGACCTTATTGAATTATATTTGTAAGATTTTGTTTAGTTAGAGCCGTAGAGAGGAAATCGCGGCTAGGGGAGGATAGATATTGGATGCGAGTAACCTAGTCCATCAATTATTGGGGAAAAAAGTGTACAAAAAATTGTGGCAGAGCACCGCGCCACCCTGAGGACTCAGGCCTGGGAGGAATCAAATATTGATGAAGTAATTTAACTGCAACAGTTTTTCGAAACTAACGAAATTTGAGATTTTCAAAATAACTATTGAGTAATACAGGTAGTCAACACCTGTACTGGTATTCACGCGCAAAGACAGACATTCAGTGCTCTATTCTGAGAATACTTCGCAGCTGATTTGTGATAAAAAAACTTGTGATGTTTGTTGTGAGGTTTGATTTTAGACACCACATAATTGTGTGGAAATTGTGAGCATTCGAGCTTTTGAATTTACGCCAGCATAAAAAAAATCACAATAGTGAGAGTTATCTCACTATTGAGTTAGAGTATACTTCGGGTGCTTCTACCGAATGGGGCTGTTAACTGGTTTGCAAAAATTCTAGAACAAATTTAGAATAGGAAGAATTAGTTTATTTTGATTTCCACGTTGCCCAAATTTTACGAGAAATCCCCTACTTTGGTAAAGTTTAGAAAGGAAATAAAAAGATTACTGAGGACCTAGCGTGGAATGAGTATTTTAAGAAGGAGGGACATCTAAAGAGATAGTCCAAAGGTGTAAACTTTTAAAATTTTAGTTGGTTATTAATTTTAAATGTAACATTCATTGTTTTGAGTCTTTATCTTTTGTATAAAGCAGTTTGTTCTATGTAACATTGTGATCTAGAATAATAATGATCTGTATCGACGATGCAGTTAATTTATACAATATTTTGAACTAGCAAAGCTGTAGAAACTAGCATTCTAGCATGAATTTTAATGACTGTCCTTAATTCTCGTTTTCGCTGCAGGATATTAATATGTGTTTATACTTCCATATGTGTACGTTATCGGAATATTGAGCAGTCGTAAATGTGTTAGCCGGCACTAAATTAAATATAGAGAATAAATATAATAAGCAAGTGTTATATCTATATATATTATATTTTAGCCATAAAATTGATAATTTGCAGTCAGTAGGAATCGTAATGCACTACTTAAAGTATCGGGTTTTGCAATAGGATTGATATGATTTCGTCCACCAATGCCCGCCATTCGTCGAATTGCTAAAAATTTCAAGCTTACAATTTCTTTATATAATGTACAAGTGCCAATAAGACCACCGGATCACCGTAAACGTCGTGAATTTACTGACTTTGTCTTAAAACAACTTGAAAACGATAACGATTATTTAAAGATAATCATTTTATTCGATGGTGTGGTTTTTGGTCTGGTGGAATCATCGGTCCGTACTTCATTCAAAATGAAGCACCGTTGCAGTCAATGAAGAGCGGTATAGATTGATAATAACCATCTTTTTATGGCCGTATTTGGAAGAAGTTGATGTTGAGAACATTTGGATGCGACAACACGATACTACCTACCACACAGCACCAGCAACAACCGAATTAGTGCGAAAAAAGTTTGGCGATTCGATTATTTCAACAAATTGTGACACTGAGTAATCTCCAAGAAGTTGTGATTAAACACCATTAGACTACTTCTTGTTGGGGTTATTTGAAGTCACTTATGTTTAGTAATAAACAAGACTTTATTCAAGCCTTAAAAGTCAATATGGAAGTGCTACTCATGAGATATGATTTAGTAGTAGAAAAAGTTCTCGAAAATTGTTCGTTCCTGCAAATGAGTCGTGGAGGCCATTTGAATGTGATATGTTGATGTTATATTCCGTATTTAATTATTTCGATTATAATTCACATGAAATAAAATACATTCGAATTTCCTTAAAAATTAGTGCTTTTTATTTTTTTATAATAAATTATATCACTCTTATTGGAATACCCTGTATTAGTTACATGCTGGTTATCAGAAGAGGGCGGGGTTGTCTCAAGTGCGTACGCTAAGCTTTTAATTGAATTTACTTTTAAAATATTTATTATATGACGCAACCGAAAACTGTTAGGCCGTGTTCAATTCCCTATGCACTGTAAATTAATTTATTTTAAAAGAGTTATTAAATTAACTAACTAATTTCGTGTTTAAAAACAATATATTTGAATTTAATGTGATTTTAAGAATGATTTCACGGTTTTTGGCTATAATCATTTCTAAATAATCGCTACTAATGGGCAAAATTACTATTGTTCCAACTAGTAAGTGAATACCCCAAATTTACATGTTGTTTAGCTTTACATATGTATGTATTTACTTACTCATGTTGATCTCTTAGCGCTTGACCGGTTGCAAAAGTGCGAGCGGCAATGCTCCCACTGTTCACATAACACCCAGCCGCGATTGGCAATTTACTAGCTGATATTACTTTCAGCATATTTATGTGTATATTTATATATGTATTTATTTACTGTTTTTAATATTATTTATTATTATTTTTTTGTTTTATTATTTAAATGGCGCGGCACAGCACCTGTTCTTTCCTTTACCGACGATGTCACACGCTTTACTATTTACCGTGTTCGACCAAAAACTGTATTCATAACATTTCGCAAACATCCGTACATGCATCGACCTTGGAAGTCTCACGAGTATTCTATGTTTTTAAAGTTCACTATATTATTCATTTTGCATTCGATTTTCGTTGTGTTTCGCTCATTAACTAATAAAAGCTTTGCGACGTGCCTCTTTCCTTTGATTTTTTGGTAAACTGATTTTTAAAATCTCATAACTCAAAATTTACTGGTATACACGGTATCATGGGTTGGTAGGTAGGTGGTATTTCGGTTTGGGGAAAACTGTAAAAAATACATATTTCTAAAGTGTTCATACAAGTTACTGAAATTAACTCTCAAACAAAGGGTGACAGGCGTCTTCATAATTACAAACTTTTCGTTTCTTCAATTACTTAAAAACCTAATTTTTTTACGCATTTTTTAATAATAAATAATTGTTCAAGCTTTAACTTTATTAAAGTACAGTTGAACTACCCTAACTCGAATCACTATAAAAAACAAAAAAAAGTCTAGCTAGAGAAAACTTCGAGTTATGAAAAGAAATTTGTATGAAATTTGACTTCTATCATAGTTCAAGTGTTCGAGTTCTGAGGAACTTCAAATTAGAGAAATTCAACTGTATTTACTTGACTTATGCAACTAATATTCGAATACTACCGGCTTTGAGTTATACGTTTCATTAGTGACACCGCGAGTAGAGAGAAAGCTACTTAACACTTGATTTGATACGTTTAGCAGCTTTTTTGTTTTGAACCTGTTTTCGATACACACTCTCTCTCTCTCTCTCTCTGAAGTATTAAACCGTTAGTAGGAACTGAGAAGTAATTACCAATTAATCTTTCTGGCAATTAATGATTTGAGAGCAAATTTCTTATCATAGCTTATTCTGCTGTTGACACATATGTATACCATATATGTAAATAATATTGTGTTTCTCACAAATGCATTTTCGAAACGAATGGCTTGCTGATTGTTGTTGTTGAGATTTGTTAAATTATTTCGCTTCGCTCTTTCTATTATGAACTACAGAGTCTAATCAATTTCAGTTTCTCATACATAATATGTGTAAGCGAGTAAAGCTTTGCTGCTTCTCAATATTTTTATGCCCCATGCTTTGTGCATTTTTCTTTCGTCAATATTTGTCGCCGGCCACAGTGGTTTCTGACATAAATTTGTCCACTAAAAATTAATTTATTCATCCGATTTAGTCGTATACATTATATCTCGCTCCAAAACAGTTACAGTTTTGTAACGGGTGATCCAAGTAGAATTCATATTTTCAGAGAGAGAGACCTTTTTGACGATCTCTCGTGAATTTATTACGAAATTTCATGCTCTGTAAAGAATGTGTTTCACGCGCATCGCTCAACTTATGTTTAACATAATCGACATAATGAGCGTTCTATTCGCAGCACCATCGCCTATCTTGAGGACCACCATTCATTATTCACTAATATTCGATCGAATAGATCACATCCAGCACACAGTGAATAAAATATGGCAGGCGTACACGAAGACCGTGGAGAGTCGATTCGGCGCCGTTCGCAGCAAATCGCAGCAATGGAACGACTTGGTACATTGTACGTCGAGATCTAAATTGAAAGCTTTAGAAATATAGCTTGGGCTCTGGAAAAGTTCCAAGAATATCCGACGGGTATGTTAACAAGCAAAATTGCCGCATTTGGGACGAAGACAGTCATCGGATCATATTTGTTTCTTCAACGAGACGGCGCCACTTCCACACATCGAATCAATCAATTCAAAACATCTTATTTTCTTGGGCACCAGCAAAATCATTCGTCATAGACGAATACCGGTATTAATCACTTGATGCCAGGCCCAGACTATAAGGTGGATGCATAACAACCTCCTAACTGTCGGACCTTATGGCGAGCCACGATCGATGTGTGTGGCATGGTGTTGTTGTTGGAACTCAACCTTCTCCAGTTTTTTTTTTATGTCATTTTCATAAAAAATATATTTTTAATTTTTTTTATTAAATTTTTCAAATAATTCAGATTTCAGATATTATAAATTTATGCAAATGCGTTTTCCACGCCTCAAACGAATTTTTTGACAAAAAGACTTGTTCAGGTCTTAACTTCTGCTAACTGTATGTACATATATGTTTTTAGGATTACATTTCTGTGTTAGGAGTCTATTTATTTCTAATGACTTTTCGACGATTTTTAAATACTACTTTGTCTATTTCTTCAACGTTTTAACTTGTAACTGAAATATGTTTTTTATTGACATATTTCCGAACATTCTTTTGACTAAAAGAATGCTGCTGCGATAAAGTGGCTTAATGAGCTTTGTTAGGCAACCATTCGTAAATGGTTTTGCTAAATTCCCAAAAGGCCGAAAACCATTTTTTGATGCCCACGAGTCAAGTAGCTATACAAAATTTACAGTAGTTGTTCAAAACACTGACGACAATACATAGATGAAATATTTGGCCAAAAACAACACATTTATGGTCTCTTGTTCCCAAAACTGAAGAGACTCATTAAAGGACGGCGCTCCTAAAACTGCATCGAGAGAAGAGCTGATCAGGATTACAAAAAAATAATTTTGAATTGAGGATTTGAAAAAACGCTGGCAGAAGTACAATATATCTGGGGGTGATTACTTTGAATAAAACAAGAACTAAAAAATACGCTACACTTTTTGAGCACACCTCGTACGATTCTCTGTTGCACTTATTTTCTATCAAAAAAGCATTGAATTAGTTTGTTGAGGAACTAGCTTTACAACTAATCAAACACGTTCCCTGATATACATTTTGACAAAAAAGTACCCGGTAATTGTAATTTAAATTCTTCGGGTAAATGATATTTTAAAAACATGTACTCTACTAAGTTGGTGGGCTGTTCTTAAATACTTTAGCAAATATGAACGCGGTTAATCAACCAGTTGGTTTACAGAAGCTGCTTAAGCCGGTGTACATCAGCAGTGCGTTGCGATTTTAACAATGGATAAAAATATCGAACATAGGATTTGTTTTACATTTTGTATTTCTAGTGGTACAAAGCCTTCAAAAACGATCGAGAGATCGTTAAAAACATGTCCCGTTCTTGACGACCTTTGACATTTCCAACTGGTGAAAATATTAAATAAGTAAAGGATACGATAATTGAAAAACATCGGGCATGTGTTAGAGAGATAAAAAGAGAGTTCGGCACCTCACGCGAGTCCATAAAAATGACTTTGGTGGATTTTTTGGGTATGAAACGCGCTCTTACTCGTCTTGTTCCGATAAAGCTGAATTTCTTCTAAACGATTATTGCCAACAGGTTTCTTTGGACATGCTTGATCGTGCGAATTCCGATTTGACATATGTATATGCAGAGAATTATAACTGCCGATGAGACCTGGGTTTATGAGTTTGACACGCACACAAGTCAGCAATTATTGGAGTGGAGAGAAGAAAACGAGCCGAAATCTAAAAAAAAAACACCAAAACTCTTCAAAAATCAAGATGATGTTCATTGGTTTTTTCGATATCCTACGTAGTTTAGTGCATCATAAATTTGTATCGAAGGGACAGGCAGACAGAGTTCTATTTGTCTGTATTGAGGCGTTAGAGTGAAAACATTTTTCGAAAAGAATGATTTGTTGAAGAACAATTCATGGATTTTACGCGATGATAACCCACCATCCCGTCGAGCCATGTTTATTACCAAATTTAAAGTCAAAAACGTTATGAATACCATCGATGAACCACCGTATTCACCAGATTTGGCTCCGTGTGATTTTTTCTTGTGTTTAAGAGATAAAACGAAATTCGCTGAAGGAGCTGAATGCCATCCCAAACAGTGCTTATGAAAAGTGTTTTAAGGACCGTAACGTTGTTATGCGTGCATTACATATGCTGGGGACTACTTCAAAGATAAGATTGATAAATAGATATTGATGAATAATTAAATATTTTGCGTTTTATTTATAATTTCCAGGTATTTTTTTGTCGCAATCGTATATCTTTTAATAGTCCGATAGTAACTTCATTAGAAACTGATCACACAATCTCTTATTGTACATGATGACTCATCTTCAGCTAACCCAGTTATATTTGTTGGTGCGAGTACGATTCAATAAATTTAAAATTCTTCAGTTGATTATACCATGGGTTAACTTAGAATGTCACTAAACTCCCGTTATACAACATCTTTGTCCTACATAAGAAGCTGATCGTCTTCGACTTTGATAGTTAAACATCCGTTTAAAAAAAAAAAATTCATTAGTTCAATTTCTCAACTATAAAATGCAACGACACATATTCATTCTACAAATACACAAACATATTCTTATATCTGACAGACACATATACATATGTCCATGGTTACTAATATCACTACGTCGCATATGTGGGAAATGTACATATGTACTTTCTTTACGAAATGTATGACGAATGCCCAGAACTGTCTGTAGAATGTTATTTGCATAAGAAATAAGAAATGGTTGGTTGCTAAGCGAAAGGATTTCGAAAACTGGACAAAACTAGTAAAAAAAGATGTCGAAATGCTAAATGGTGGAGCGCAAATTTGAAATTGTAATCACAGTTGCACATCGATCACCAGATTGCAATTGAATTGAATTATCGGCGAATGCGAGTTTATGTCGGAGAAATGCTAAATGCATGTGATGATGAATTAAATTGGCATTCAACGACATAAAAATGTTAATATTAACGCCATGGCTGGGTGACTGGATGGATTGGCCATGTGATTGCACTAAAAGCCGGTCGAACATCAAACTAAACATACATATGTATGTTTTTGTATACATGAAGATTTAATTCAAAAAGCAACGCCCAATTCGAGAAGTCTTTGCACATATACATTTTTATATCTACATGAATATATACATATTTACTTTTACTACCTCTGGATTATGCCAAAATTCACTATAACTCTACTCTATATTTACATTTTTTTCGAATTGCTCAGAGTTCTGAAATAAAACTTTCTTAAAAGGAATATTCATCTTTTTTCAAAGCAATCATATTTTCAGGATTACAATAACTTCTAGTCCTGAAAAAATTTAAGTATTCCGAAGTTAGGAAATCCGAAAGGGTAACACCAGTCTAAAGCCTTATAAAATTGCCTAACTTTGACAATTTACTCTGAGAGTTACTATCACTATGTGGAAATAAATGTATATCAGGTATGAAAAAATGTTTAATTTCATTTTCATAAAAACTGAAAGCTACTGAGCCAATCTGCAGAATCATCAAGATCATCATTTCAAGTGGGCCTCCATGGGCGACCGGATTTTAATACATACATATATACACACAACTTGTATAAAACTTACTACTGGCACGAAAACCCTTTCGTCGAAATATTTTTTTCTGGGTTGGTATGACTGTCAGTGACATCTGTGCCAAATGCGCCATCTCAATAATCATTAGTGTTTAGTATACACTTGCTTTCTGAAGTACATAAAGTGGATTAGGAAATTTTTACGATGATTAAAATTATTCAAGAAAGAAGTTTCATTAATTTTTGTTTGCGAAATCAAATTTCTGAGGCCGAAATTTCAGAATTTTGGAAAAGGTTTCGGTGATAATTGCTTGTTGCGTGCAAGTGTTTTTGAATGGTACAATTTATTCGTCCAGGACGGCTATCAACATCAACGGTCAATACGTCAATAAAATAAAAGACTTAGTGCTTGAGTGTCGACGATTAAAAGGCAGAGATCTACTGACATCGTTGGAATATTGGAAGAATCAGTTAAACCATTCTGAAGGATCATTTGAGCCTGGGGAAAGTAAATGCACGATTGGTTCTGAAATAACTATTTTTTTCGAAGACCATTGACTCATTAACATCTGTAAAACAATGCTTTCCAACTAGGATGTCAAGAAAATACTGGCAATGAGTCTTGGATCTGAATATCTTGGATAAAGTGAGCTGAAGCCGAAACAAGCAGATCAAACATTAAGATTAGGTTGGCAGTTTTCTTCGATTATCGAAGTATGATGCCGTTATGCGTCATTTGCGCCAAGCTATTCGTAAATAGAAGCCGGAATTGATCGCCGACAACTCTTGGTTTTTGCTCCACGATAATGCACCTCCGCACCTCAAACGAACGTTACGGGGTAAATGCTTTGAGTCAATTGAAGACATCAAACGTGAATTGCTAAGCGCATTGAAGCTGTTTAATAACTGTTTCGAGGATTGGCAAAAACATTGGCACAAGTGTTTTGGGGGTCAAGAGGGATCACTTTGAGGGTGATGACATATATTTTAAAGAATAAATTAAGAATTTTAAAATTGTGAACAAAATCTTACTATTTTTTGCACATAGTAATATTTAACAAGCACAGATATTCTTAACTGTTTCAAAATTTTTCCCTAAATGGCGACATGTAAAAAATTGTAAGTTTTTGATTGAAAACAGTAAAAGCAGTAAAAGTAGATATGCTTGATCATCTATGAGTACCAGTGCCAGTTTGAAAAATACAGTTTCAGGAACATGCGTTTGAGATTTTACATGCTGAATCTGACTAACCAAAATCGGGGATTGGACAAAGATTTTTTGCAGTATTTTACCATCAAATAATATTTATAGGATCTTTAAGTATATTTTAATCCAAATGTTTCAAAAACCTTGCTGTTTCTAGCTCTTTAAGGTTTAGCTTGATATTTTCTTTGATGAATGAGGTATGTATTATAATTGAGCCTATTTGAGCCCTTTTTAAAAATGAGCTGCCAGAACAATAAAATAATGTCCTTCATAAAGGAGTTGAATATCCATATACATACTTGTATGTACCTTAAAAATATTATAGGCCGGGACCAGATATATATAGTATATATGGTTTCACACCACCTGCTCCAATTTGATATTTTTTTAGCTTGCGCTCTGTAATGTTTCGATAACACCAATTTTCTATACCGACCCTTTCTCTCCTTTATAAATCAATCTACAATAATTTCAAAGCTCAGTAGTTACTACTGCATAACGTTCTAAGCACCTTTCGGCTTACCCTCAACAACTTTAAGCGTATATATGGGTGCATAACACAAGTACATACAAATGTATTTGCATACATCGTTTGGATATTGCAATGCAATTGAGCGGGTGAATGACAAATCAACGGGTTATGAACCCCCCTCAAGGATATATGAATGACAAAATTTCATTATGCAAAAGATATTTGTATGTACAAATGTGTGCATAAGTTTAGAAGATTGAATAGAAATGAAAGCTGACGTCATTAGTTGAGTGCGCAAAGTATGTATGCATGGGAATAAATTTGTATATTTCTATATAGATGCTGGTATCGAAAGCTACATTTTTTTTTGTATCAAAGCAACTATTTCGTTAAAAATGCTTTAGAACTTATGTGATTACTGAGCAACATTATATACTATGTTATGCATATAATTATATTATATATATAGATATCATTTCTAAGATTTTCTTCGAAAAGTTACCGTAGAGTGTTCTATATTTCTTTAAAATGAACAAGGAAATTTTTTACCAGGATCCTATCATAACAAAGGTAACCGGATGGAAAGTTGGAAAAATAATAATTGACAAAATCGATTATCATATTCATTTCATTATGGAAAGACTTACTTCTGAATAAGAATTCACATTCTTCAAGGAATGTGTTTCGTGCGCTTCGCTCAACTTATGGTCAACATAATCGGCCTACTGAGCATAATATGCGCAACATCATCACCCATCTTGAGACTTAACATTCCTTATTGGATAATATTCGACCAATCCATACCAATCTCATCAGGATTCAAATCTGCCATTTCATGCTGAAAAAACAACGATTTGATTGTAATCGACTCAACGAAAGAAATAATCTTCAAATATAAATGTCAAGGAATGTCTTTCCAATGGTAATAAACACTCCCCATTGAAGCCTCTGTGTTTTTTCTTTAAAAAATTTGGAAACTTCGAAATGTATAACCCTTTCATTACAACACTAACGGGGAAGCAATGACAATACTGAATAAAAATAATATGAATGGAATGGCTTTTGCGAATTTTGCTATAAAATACCTGTTTTTTTGCTTCTTTATATAAAACTTTTTTATACGATAGAATAATTGACTTTACCAAAGAGTTTAAGAAGCCACCTACGGCCAACTCTTGCAACACTTGACACATTGACGTTCTAATTCCGTACCAACACCGTTAATGAGTCATTGATATTATTAAATGTGTTATGTAAATAATAATAGTCTATGGTATTTTTATTACTATTATTTCACATTTATGAAACGTCAAACGCTGTAATTTGCCGCACATAATTTGATTTGCGGAAACACCAATTTCGGTCGCCACGTGAGCAATTGAGATGTCAATTTAAGGATTATCTATGTCCTCAATAACCCGTTTGATTGAGTGACGTTATCACCAAGCTTTGCTGATTGACTGCAATGCTACTGTTAAATTGGTTAATCTAAAAAAAGCAGTTAACTAACTCTTGTTGTTTATTGTGTTGATTGTCGCCAGAAGAGCTGACTAGTTAGTCGTCTAATGAGTAGCTTTTCAACCAATTGATGACATGCTGTGGCGAAATGATATGAAGCCATATGAACAAATTGACTTGAATCACATGTATACTATGCATGTGTTTATGTAGTCATTTGCCCAGACATATACTTGTATAAGGTTTTATATTTTCATCCTGGAAAACAGATGAGGGGCAAAGTATTTTCACCCAAAATTTTTTTTTGGAATATGCTTCAATGAGTAAAAAATAGTGAGACTTTGTTTATAATTTTAAAATTCTTAATTTATTCTTCAAAATTTATGTCCTCCCCCTCAAAGTAATTCCCTTGGGACCAACACTCTTGTGCCAATGTTTTTTCTAATTCTCGAAACAGTTGTTAAAGCCAATTTGCGGAATAGCAATCAATGCGCTTAGCGATTAAAGTTTATTGTCCTCAATTGACTCAAAACGGTTACCTCGGAGCGGTCATTTGAGTTTGCTGAATAGTAAGAAGTCTCACGGAGCTAAGACAAGTGAATACGGTGGTTGCACACGATATTGGTTGAAAATTTGGCGATAAACTCACGAGGAATCAATGCAGCATGCGACGGTGTATTATTGTGGTGCAATAACCAGGAGTTGTCGGTCCATAATTCTGGCCTCTTTTTAGGAATGCTTCGCGCAAATGACGCGTAACACTTAAATAGCGGTCTTTCGGATTAGCGGATTTCGGAGTGCACCACATATCGATAATCGCAGAAATCTGTCAATAAAATTATTTTTGACCTACTTTGACGATTTTGTAATTTGATTTCGCACTTAAACTTTAATGGAACTTCTTTCTTGCATAATTTTACTCATCGTAAAAATTGTCGAATGCACTTTATGTACTTCAGAAAGAAGAGAAATTACTAAACACTAATAATTATTTTGGTGTGGAATTGAACATAGAAGTCACTGACAGTCTACCAACCTAAAAAAAAAGTTCGACAAATACAAATTTAGGGAATACTTCTTAAGCTTACAATAAAAATTCGATGAAATTTTTTGTAAAATCCTTAAACTAAGTCTGCTTTGGATAAATGCAGAATTCCGTTATAAATTAATTAACGATTTTACGGGTATGAAAAGCCTATTCACATTTGACTAGCGAATTAAAAGTATAAAATAGCCTTGTGCTATGAACAATGTATAAAACAAAATATATTCATATAGGGATCACAACATCCATTGTTAAGGAGGGATATTTCAATGTGACTGACTGCATACGAGGATTGTGCATATGAGGATTGTCTCATACATACCCAAAACATTAACCAGATTTTGAAATTGTCTTCTATAATTCTGATGCCAATACCATCAATATCAGCATCATTAATAGAGGTCGATAGACGAATTATATGAGAAATTTTTCGATGAATTCACGACCTTCACAGAAAGGAAGAGTCCTCAAAACACTTCCACAACATTTTGATCGATTCCCTAGTCGTAAAAACACAAAAGTTCAAGTAAACGCAGAGTTTATTTTTTGTCCATAGTAAAATAGTTTTCGTGTCGTGAACCAACACTTGCCAAATATTCATTCAATGACATATATAGGGCGATTAAGATTCACATGAACATACAAAAAGTTTCTATTAATCTATGAAAAAATTTCGTATGGTGTCAAAGTTGATTAATAGTACTTACTTGAAACTTAATTCTTAACACAGCGGACACTTTGAGTACTAAAATTGCTTTTTGGCGGCAAGGAATCAGATCTCTTTACAATTTATATTTAAAAGTAGGAAATTTTTTTTCACCCCTTTGCAGCCAAAAATAGTTTTGTATTGTGTGCCTTATTTTTATTTTAAGCATTATAAGACAATCTATTTTCATAAAACACCATTTATTTAAGCCATAATAACAGCGTTGACATAAAAATGTCCTGAAGAACTCTCAGCACTGATTGATTATGTTTACCCTTCAGGGAAGCCTTGCAACTGTTTTTGCTGATACTACTTATAAAAATCGACTCATCATTTTGTTGAAACACACATTCATGTACCTACGTATGTATCCGAATAGATTGGTTTTAATTAACATTTATTTTATGTGTTATCGTGACTTGTCTACAATTGAAAGGAAAGGATGTTCAATATTTCAGCAGTGGACCATTTATGTGACGAACCTCGGTGATGACTCAATTTATCCGTCATTTGTATGAACTTATAAATATTTTTTTTGTACGCATTCGATATATATGAGTATATTTGGGTTTATGAATGGAATCAAAGTTCTGATTGCTTTAATATGACGTCAGTGAAACAGACGTTAAATTTTTTCACAAATATGAAGCAATTAATTTGACTTGCTTATTTGCCTTCCTAYATATATATATATGTACATATATGTTATAAAAGTCTGGATGTGATACTTTTGCGTTTTAACAATATTTTTCTTGATAGTAGAAAAGTTGGTCTAGCTCTCCAGCAGACAGCGGCTTAAAGGGTTACATAGGTTTACGGGTTTCAAAAAATTGTCTTATTAAATTCTGCAATACCTCTAGACTATTGTCCCAAATTTTCAAGTTGATTCGAATAATAGTTTCGGAGATACAGCCTAGAGGATACAGCTAGTTAAATGCGCCGTAGTTAAACGCGTTTTTCTCGAAACTGTGTTTTTGAAGTCGATTGGCAAGATTTCTTAACTTGACCGATCTTCATGATGTTTTTTAGATACAATTCTTAAAGAGTTGGACAAAATTTATTTTCTTCGTAACTATTTGAAAAAAAATGTCGCGAAATTTTTATTTTTTTTGTAAAAGTGTCTGCCAAAAATAAAATATTCAGTTTTTTCCTTTTCCTTCGTCGAAGTTCTATGTTAAGGTTTTAACTAAAACAAGTATATTTTTTCAGTTTAGATGATCCTGTAAGGAGTTATCCTGCCAACGCGGGCGCATCTTTTTTTTGAGGGGTCACCGGATCTGGCGTCGTATTGGCTGAGTTTAAAATTATAGAATAATTGCAGAATTTCTTTGGTAATAGTGGATGCTTTTAGCAATAAAAAATTCTAATAAAATATTTAATTTTTTGTATGAGAAAAAATTGTAGAGAAAAGGATGAAACATAATTTTTCAATGAAGTTTGATGCATGAGAACACGCTGAATTAATATTTACGAATTCATGTTGAAACCTTATTCTCAAACTTCTGCATACATCTTCTAATCAAATAAATACATACGTTGGTGTTTCATTTCCTAACTTCTTCAAAAATTCTGTCTCAACAAGGGTATCTTTGATCGTTTTTTTTTTATATATAGTATACTATATTTACGAGGGCAGCTCGATATTTAGCTTCCAGAATGAAGACGAAAATTTAGAAAAATTTTAATTTATTTCTTAACATAGTTTGCTTTTAGTTCGATATATTTGAAACAGCGCTGATCCAGCTGTTTTAACCTGTCTGAAAATTGTTTTTTCTGAAGGTACGCAATGTTACCTCCACATTCGAACCAAATTTCTGTATAAAGAATGACTTTTCGCAAACAAAAAGAAGTCGCACGAGGCAAAATCTGATGAATACAGTGATTAGGGTAGTTATTTGTAGCTGAATGCGTCAACATAGTAAAAATACATTGAGAAATCGTCGTGGAAGCACGTAGTTACTAGTCCAACTTTTGACAGTTCCCATTGAAAAAGAAAATCTACAGTATACGGCATTCATTCACTCAACGAATTCACAATATGATACTTCTTAAAAAACCAGAATCGACTCAACTCCCGATGTCGCTATTTTTTTAATTTTTCTTAGAACATTTTTCAGACATGTTTTTACAAGTCCGATTCGTGTGAACTGAACAATAGGCCAACTTTTTTTGAACCACTCTCATACATATGTAGCCTCATATCTGCAATTAAAATGTCAATTTAACAATTGATGTGATTGATGAGGCTTGAAAATATTTCAGTATTTTTTTTTTTCGGCGAAATGACTACCCTTGTACCGAAGAGTTTTTAGGCAACAATAAATTAAAATGTCCGCTACTACATTGTACTCCCTTGCACCAACAATTTCCCCTTTGTATATTACTCAAGAGACCCGTAACTACTCCTATCGGGTTATTAAATAAGCAGTTATCAAATAAGCAGATTTTTCAAGAAAGTTGCACACTCTTTAAGTAGGTGGCCGCGATCACAATGGCCGTAGTTATGAAAGTTGATTGCTATTAAGGGCTGCAGTTAGCCCTATAGCCGAATGCGTGTGTGTACTAGTGTTGACTTCTTGTTTGAATTGGTGATAACCCAACTGTAAGTTTACAAACGAGCTTAAGTAAGGGAGTAACCCCGTAGGAATTCTAATACATCGTATTGAGAGCAAGTACATCAGGTACATAGTTTCGTTAAATATTGATTTTACTGCTTATAATTAAATGTGCAGTAAATTAGAAATTAATTTGATTTAAAAAATATGAAAACTGCGAATTCTTCAAATTTAGTGCAGTTTATGAGTACATATGTAAGCATTTAATCTAATATCCCCAGGTGTTCGTCAATATCGCCAGATATCCTTGAGTGAACTATAACGGAGGTACAATTTCTTTGTAGAGTTTATCCTAAATAATCCTTAACTCTGATAAACTGTCTCCTTTGACACGCGTGCTCTCACGAGATTAATTATTATCTGTTTCCGCTGGACACAGTGATACAATTTGCGCTAGAAAAATTTACCGCTTATCGATTCCATTGAAATACACTGCTGGCGGCGCCTTAGTGCATAAGAATACGTGATGTGAAAATTATTTGTTCCTGTTTAAGATTCATTAAATATTTGCACTTACTACTGCTTATTTGACAAAAGAATTGAATTCAATTGAATGTATTTGAATATATTTTCTTTGGGCTCGTGTGCAACATGTGTTGGCATGTTTCTCCCAGGGTAGGATATTATAGATTTGTAAGTGATTGAAGGTAAGTTTAATCGAAATTAATGTTTATACCACAAAGACGTTAAAATATTTAGAAATTTTGACAAATTAGGCCAATTTTAAAAACATTTTTTTTTTTTTACTAACGGGGTTACATAGGTTCCATCGGGTAAAAACCAGGCTTTTTCACAAATTTTTTCTCATATAAAAAATGAAATATTTCATTAGAGTTTTTTTCTTTGCTACTAACACACACTATTAACAAAAAAGTTTGAACTTTTTGAAAATAAAAAATATTTTAAACTCGGTCATTGCCACTCCATTTCCGGTTATCCCGGAAAAAAGATGCAACTGCGTTGGCACGATAACTCCTTACAAAGTGGAAAAAATCGTCTTTTAGTTAAAACCTTAACTTAGTACTTGGACGAAGGAAAAAAACTGAAAATTGGATTTTTCGCAGACATTTTTCAAAAAAAAAAAAAAAAATATTTAAATTTTAATGAAAGTTAAGCGAATTTTGTTTTTCAAATAGTTGTAATCGAAAAAAGTATTCTTCGTCCAAATCTTTTAAAATTGTATCTCAAAGACCTGTGAAAAGTTCCATGCAAATCGGTTCAGTAGCTCCCGAGAAGTCTTGCCAACCGACTTCAAAATACAGTTTCAAGAAAAACGCATTTATAGACGGCGCACTTAGCCTAGCTAGACTCGACACAAGGAGTTCATAAGGCATAAGACAAATATATAACATATCTCCCAAAAAACCGATTACTCAGATTTTTTAAACTTCACCTTTAAAATCGCTGACTCGAAATTGGTTTTCAGATTCATAGTCACTTAGACAAAGTTGTTCAAAATGATCCAAATAACATCGATCCGCTCTATTGTCCAATCCTTTGTTCGATATTTTTTTTTCCAAAGCGAGCGACGTTGATACTAGGCGACTTTCACAATCTTGCTGCTAATTTTTGTGGTAATAAACTGAACCTTGTAGTTGCAAGTCCATGATTTTATTTGAACTCGATGCAAAGCTGAAAACACAAATACTCTTAAGTCTACACAAAGTTCAATGTAAGTTCTAGTTCCAAATCTTATTTATTTATTCCTTTATTTTATTTTTTCAGATAACACGAATTTCTAGAACCCCTTGAATTCCGAAAATCAGTGCAGGAGTCGCCATTTTGTATCAAAATATCAAAATACATTTTTTTATATTCTTAAAGCCTGAAATAAAGATATTAACAAATATTTTTTAATCCCAAAATAGATTGTTTAAATTTATGGTAGACCTTTTTTGAGCACTGTAGAATGACTTAACCTCTTTAAACATGTATGCCACAATTTCTTACTTTTCCGAAACTCTGATCTCTGGCCCTTACGACTTTACAATATGATACTTCCTCAACGTTTTTCCAAATAAATTTTTTTTAAAAAAATTCATTTAATTCATTAAATTTAATTAAAATATTAATTTGATTTTGATTTTGTTAATACGACAAGTATATTTTGTACAATGCCGTATCGAAAACCGTAACTACGCACTTTCATATTATTTGAATATTTGGTAGGCGCGAAATTCAAAACTCTCATATCTCCGATCACGCCAACCATTCACACACATACGAATATTATCATATTTGCATATGCACATACACTATCACTGCCAAAAATGAGAACGGAAAAGTCAAACACACATACACATACGCACTCACATTCTAACTGGCATGCAAGTCTACAGCCCACCCATGCATTCAAGCACCTTTATATATATATAATAACAAATACTCGCACAGTTACCACTACACGCACACAGCGACACCCCAATGCCAGAACGACGTTGCAGTCAGCAAGAAAGTTTGCGTTGGCGGCGCGCAGCGGTGAGCAATCAGCTTTGGTATCGTTGCCGTTGTCGTCGACAACGCCGCCGTAACCATCCCAGCAAATGCGACGACCATAATTGAGCTCCACTGCAAACAAACGAACGCACATGTAGGCGATGGGCGAAGCGTTCACTGCACCGCGCCGATAGGAGCCGCAGCAGCAGCATAGTGCCGATGGCGATGGCAATGTTGACAGCAGCGGCGGAGGCTGCGCTGCTGCTGCTGCGTCACACGCTTCGCTCCATGCTCAATGCTCAAAAAACAGTAGCGATATTGAGGAATACTTGTTGATTCCGATATAAAAGCCTGGAATGCCGGAGCACGATTCGCAATTCATTTTAAGAATTTCACCGCAAAGGATGTGCTAAATCAGTGGGTAAAAGACAAAATAACAAAATAACTGTTGATTATACAAAATATTTATATACATACATATATCAGTTTTGCATAAAACGAAGTGTGAAAGCTTTGGATCGCCGCTATTTGTGCGAAGTGTGAAGTGCGAATTCTGTGCGAACGTACTATAATTATTACTTTGAAAAATATACAGACTGTTGTTGTGTTTATGCAAAAGAACACATAACTATAAACCAATCGTAAAAGTCAGGCCATAAAGCCATATTCTCACAGAAGTAAACATTCATCGCAGTTTTCCGCAATTGCAGAGCTAAGGATTCGCTGACGCTTTTTGAGCATTAACATATTCAACAGCAACAAACAAATAACGGCAGAATAAAAAATGCAGGTATGTTTCTACACTTCTACAGAGTTGTTTATGTAGCTTTGATTTTGCGAAAAACAAAAATTGTTTACATTTTTCGGCTTGCAAAAAAAGGTATGCAAAATAAATGTTTACCCACGTTTTTGAGCTTAAACTGTACCAGTGAATGTATGTATGGTAAAAATAAATAGATACGTAAATAAAAAATATTGCATACATATAAAATATTCTTCGCCATTTTATTATTTTAAATTTTTTGATTCAAAAGTTGGAGTTCAGCCTCTAAATATTCACTTCTCAATAATGTGGAAGTAAATTAATGCTGAAATACGTTAAATTCAACAGCAAGAATGCTTAACATTTTGGAGAGAATTGCGAATTTTCGAATTATTGCAATTATTCTGATAAAATTTCAAAAAATATTTTTTGATTTAAAAGCAATAAAAACGAAAAAATTATTAAAATTTGGGAATTTTTAAAATTATGTGCTTTGTTGTAAATTATTTTAATAAATTCCAAAATTCGAGTTAAAAATTGAAAGTGTAATTTTAATACCAAAATCAAAAATCTTCTTCTCTTCTTCTTGATTGGCGTAGTCACCGCTTACGCGATTATAGCCGAGTTAACAACAGCGCGCCAGTCGTTTCTTCTTTTCGCTACGTGGCGCCAATTAG
>NW_017537024.1:123345-127123 GCF_001853355.1 Bactrocera latifrons
ACGGATGTTCTTAGGCTACCCAGAGGATACTTGGTCAAAGACCGGAAGTCGTGAGCTGCTTGAGTCATATGTAAAAGAATCGTTTCTGGCCACTCCCACGTGAATGGCGATCAGAAAACTTTCCTCACTTCCGTGAACTTCTACACATGACTCCATCCTCAAATCAAAAATAAAAATTGATAAACAATTTTTTTGATATAAGAATAATAAAAACGACAAAATTTGCAAATTTCTAAAATTATGTGCCGTGTTGGAAATTTTCTAAATAATAAATTCCAAAATTCGAAATAAAAAAATCACAAATAAAAATTGATAAAATATTTTTGAATTGTCGAACAACTAATTTACAGCAGATTTTTTGTAACAGCAAATACAATAAAGGGGGCATAAATAACGAGTTCAATTCAAAAATATCTTTCAAACTTCACAATATAACAATACAAATTTAATAATAAAAATAAAAATATAACAACCAAAGTTTCTTTCTTATTCCATTTCTCATAATTCGTTTATACCATTATTATACTATCTTTTGTAGTTTAAAATATTTACACAAAATCTCGAGATATATTCATTTTATTTTTTTTTACGTCAAGCACAGGCATCCTAAAGGATGTCTACTTCTCTTGGACCAAAAAACTGGATTCTATTTGGTATCGCAAAGGACCAATACTGGTCAATGCGTGGCTTATTGGCCTACCAGTTTCACTTAACCTAACCTACTGGTGATCGTTTCTTTAATAATAGGATCAAGTATTTTAAAGATTTTTTTCAAATACATATTCAATAACTACAAACCAAAATTTTGGTTAACCATTTTACCGACGGCAATAAGATATTGTTAAAACAAATCATTATTTTAAGACCAACCACAGTTATTCGCATTTTTTATTCTTTGGCTTCCCAATTGCCTAGCATCAACAGTGTGCTTTGAAGCCCTAAAAGTATGCTTCAATTCTGTACAAGCAGCTATTAATGCTGCTGTAAATGGAATGTTGTGAGCGGGAATGTTAAAATTCAGCTACAGAAACCCAGCACTAAAATCTTTCAAAGCACATGAATTCCATATTTCACTTAGATAGATGTGATAGTTTACTAAAATGCAATGGTTCTGAAAAGAAAACCGTAGAAAAAATATAATGTGAAACTTTAAGTATAATCTCTTAACGTTTCATATTATATTTTTTCTACGGTACAGTTAGAAGGCCGAAAAAAGCGAATTTTATAGATTTTTTCTACAAAACGGTTAATTTTTTTTACACAATTATGGTATCTTTTAACTGTATTTTAATAATTAGTGTTAGTAAAAATATTTGTTCGGAAAGAACCTACAGCTGATCTCCGGGAGCTCCTCTCACAATAAACGTTTTGCGGTGACCACTATATCTCTGAACTGAATTCTCTGAAACAGGCAGATGTCGTTAAATTAATGTTAATAATTAATTGAAATAAGCAAAATAAAATGTTTTGACAAATTGTTTATAAAAAAATATTTTTTCATTAAAAAATATATATTAATTACTAAAGAATATATTTAAGAAGCTCGTGATAAAATTTGAGACTAATGCTTAGCAGTTTTCCAGTAATATTGGTCACCGACTAAGCACCATCCAACACTTTAATTATTCGACCAAAAATAAATTAGTTTGAATTTCCAAAGTTCCAAATTAGTTTGAATTTTTTTTTTTGAAGAATTATAGGTAGAAAAAAAACATTTACATGAAACATGAAGATTATTTTACTAAACAAAACTACTAACTACTAACTAAACTCTTAATACAGTTTAATATCATGGTTGAAAAATTTCAAATCGACCTTCTAATATCGAATCCTACTAAATAAAAAAAAAACAAGTTAAGTTATAAATCGTATCTATCTTGAAGCATGCCACGTTTTCCTCCGACGAAGTGTTAAAAAAGAGCGTTCAGAGCTCACATTTGTCGGAACTGTGCAGAATATGCTAAGAAAACTATTAATTATAGAGTATAGGTTTACATCGCAGTTCTTAAACGTTTGGATTGCAGTAGTCGGTAAATTGTTGTCTTTTGACTTTTGCTTCTGACCTCAGTGGCACTGCTAGTGATCAAATTTACCTTTGAGCTTCAATCGTCGCATGACGTTGCCATTATCCAAAAAGTCTTTGAATCTAATATACCCTTCACAGGTGCATTTCTTTTAGAAACTATGTGCTCAGTTGGCATAGAAGCTATATGCTGTAGTAATCCGATCTGAACAATTTTTTCGGACATTATATTATTACCTTAAGCAGTAATCAATGTGAAATTTCGTGAATATATCTCATCATATATGAAAGTTTTCCATGCAAGAACTTGATTTCGATCGTTCAGTTTGTATGGCAGCTATATGTTATAGTGGTCCGATATCGGAGGTTCCGACAAATGAGCAGCTTATGACAGTTCTTAGCATCCTGAGGTCAATTCCGACCAATGTACAATTTTAGATTACTTATACTTAGTATTAATGAGGCATACACAACCATGTTGTTGTTTTCATGTGTTTAAAATAGTAAGTATTGGTTTCTTTAAAGCTAACGTTGCGTTTTATTTATGAATCTATTTTTTCTAATTTAGTTAATCAGTTCATTTGTTTATTAACTAAAAATTAAATGGTTATCTGGCTGTGTAACGATTAGCTGCGATCGCACTTTCACACACACGCATGCGTTCGCTTCGCGAAGTGAGTCGACTCATACGCCAGCTACGAGTAATTGACGCACGAGATTAAGTTACGTGTAGACACGATATGTGGCTATAGTAATATTAACAAATATTGTTGTTATTCATTTACATTTACTAATTCCAGTAGTGTGATTAATATGGCTTTTGAATTACCCAAACCAAATTCTTCACTTGAAATCCAGCCGATGTCAATAATCGCCCAAAGTGCCATGCAGCATTCCATAATATATTATATGTAAGTATCTATGTATGCTCGTACTTAATTGGAAGGAAAAATTCAATGAGCTATCATTATTATTGGTGGCCAACTGGTGACTACGTGAGTTTTCCATCGTCACACAGTGGCTGCTTCATTGTGATCGACTTAAATGAGCAAAAGTGCGCCGGCGTTGCAACGGCGAATGCGCAACGGGACACGCAAGCCAAAATCATAGTCTAACTGCAACGCTACAAAAAATTCTCAAATACTTATACATGTATACACTATAGTATATACATGCTCATGTAAATATTATATGTAGTGTGACTAATAAAATCAGTTTAGATTGGTTAGCAACAGCGCGCTCATTGCAACCAAAAGGCAATTATTCGTGGCCAAATGTGGACGTGTTGGGCGGCTGCAATGCATCGCAACGCACACACACGTAAGCACAAATCTACGCATATTAATATGTAAATTGATGCATGTATATTTGTTTGCAACGCTTTGTTTCCAATCAAAAAGCTGAAATGGAATTCCTTGTCATTGGCAAATTGCAGTTTCATGTGTGCAATACAATGCTCGCGACAGACTGCAAACGACATCTGTCAAATATTAAAATACACACGTTCTTTTGGACGGGCCTATTTTGATAGCTGCACGACTACACGACCGCAGGCCGACAGTTGTCGTTCTCGCTAACTKCAATTTGATCCTATATTTGCCAACGACAGTAGGACGACAGTAGAGTTGACAGTAGAATGGAAGATAGAGAGMTGAGGTAAAGTGGTGATGCCACTAATATGTAAAATGTAAAATTATTCACAGCTCTAACAAACTTGATGTTATTTTACAGATAAAAGCATAAAATAGCTCTGTT
>NW_017537024.1:127313-133448 GCF_001853355.1 Bactrocera latifrons
CACAACGAAATTGTGAACATGCAAAATGGACAACTGCGTTGTTTTGTGTACATGCCGGCCATTGTTATGTTGCTGCCCTCTCACAAACGTTCAAGTAGTAGGATTCACAAYRCMGTTTTCAGTTCACTGTCGTGCTGCTGCAGTCTGTCGCGAGCATTGTGTTCCGCGCATCAGATGTGCAAAAGCGCACGCAAACCAGATTGCAAACATACAGACATACATACATATGTATGGTAATATGGAAATTTTACATATACATATGTCTTCATAATTGGCAAATAACAAATGCGAGTCAAGGTGCTTCGAGTAGCAAATACTTTTTTATTTTCGATAAAATAATACTTTTATTTTCAAAAATTTTGAAAGTCAATAACGCTACAGACTCGAATTTAAAGCTTCCATACAATGAAATGTCATGAAACTCTCACTGGACAATCGATAAAGATGGCAGATTCTAACGCAACAGATTTAAAAAGTCCTGTTTACCTTGAAACGCACCTTGTATAAGCTCTTCACAGTATGACAATTTCCAATGGGTTTAAAGAAAATGGAATCGAATTTTCTCTCTCAGATTTTATTTATTATTTATTTGAGCTGTCATTTTAAAAAAAAACTTTGCGGTTCATCATTTTCAAAAATGTTTATGCTCGATGAAAAAAAAACCAAAAGCATGACCTAAATGTATTTATATTGGTGTTCGAAAAAGTATTTTCGTATATTTTCAATAGATGTCGTGGCAGTCATATATCTCTAGGCCTACAAATCACACTGTGTCATACCCTACCTTCAGTGATGGAAAGGTGATCATTAAAACAAAAAAAAAAAAAATACTACCAAAATTAGGAGTTGAAAAAAGGTTACAACTGTTCAAAAATGAGTGAAAATAATGAATATTATATTTTAAAATTTTTGTATAAAAAAAAACAAGAATGCAACTCAAGACACCAATGAAATTGGAATTGGAGACGATGCTGTGTCAGTTGGTGTAGCACAGAATGGTTCGCTTGCTTTGACTTCGACTTTTTGGACTACCCAATATAAGGCTTGTTTTTAAAATTAAAATTCATCAAGTTTTACTAAGGTACAAAACTTAGTAATGTTACCGTTTAAGTTAAAAAAAAATTAAAGTTGATGTGTGCGATATTCTCCCAGCATCGCTGAAACGGCTTTTAATTTTACTTTTAACTTTGTTAAAATTAACTGACACTATATCTTCGACCTTACAGCGCTTGGACTAGATACATTTTCTCAATTCAATTAAATTGGTCTTCAAAATGGTCTCTGAAGTGTACTTTAGCATATTTTTTTTTAATTTTTTAATCATCCATGCGCCTTAAGCAGAGTAATAAGTATCTCCCAAAATAAATCGTTTCGCCTTCTGCTTGTAGAGAACTGTACTTGTGAGTTAAAGAAGCCTTATACAAACATAAAAAAGATCACGTAGTTTCAACTCTTATTTACAAATAAATTTTTTTTCAATAAATATAAATACTTACATATGTACATACATATGAACGTATGTTGTTATCGAAACCGATACGCAAATATCACACAACAATAAGCGCGCCTACCGTCTCACGCATACACATAGTCACAAACACACACACACCATAAATATAGGAGGAATTGTGCTACTACACTCAACCGTAAAGGGGCGCGGCGCTATCAGCGTCGTCAACAGCCGCAGCGTCGGCAGTCGCAACAGCAACAACAGCGGTGGCAGCGATGACGAGGTCACATTCATAAATACGGTGAGACGAGCCCCCAAAATCAATTCGTTCCCTGATTGAGCAACGCAGCGCTTCGTTCGCATACAAAAAGAGGCAAAGGCAAATGCACACATACATGAACCCATACGCTCAGCAACACTCGTAAGCAGCATTTGAATGGCTCACGACGTTTCGTATAAATATTTGTGCACACCTTCGTGTCTACATAGATACATCTGTAGAATGTATTATATGTATGTGTGTGTATACTTGTGTAACACTGTGTGTAGAGCTCTGCGGTAGCTTCGTCAACGCTAACAAATGTGTTTTTATCGAAAGCTCGACTCTTTGACGTGTAATGTTGCCTTGCTATGCACACGTTCACGTATGTGAGGCTGTGTGCATGACGCAGTTCGTCGTTGCTACCGTTGACCAATTAATATGATGCAAATTTAGTAATTATGTACATATGTATGTATGTGTATGTATGGGCGAAGATGCATTTGTGTGTGTGCGACTGTGCGTCTTATTCGTAGAAATTCGCCCATGTACGATATATGTATGTATGTATGTATTTAATTTATTTGTTTTTATCTATGAGCAACAAGCCCCCTTTTTGCCAATTAAATTGTTTTTCAAATATACTACAATAACAACGTCACGAATTGGTTTTGCACTCTGCGCTACACAGTCGTCACTTCGGTAGAAATTCATGGCATAAAATAACAAGGACCAACATTAACTTCGGACGCGCCGAAGCTATAAAACATTTCACAGTTGCATTTCTAATGACCTAAAAGGTTATAACAGTTATTTTTCTATATACTGATGGGTCAGCTTGCTCGGCAGCTATATGTTGGGTAGTCGAATATTTTCGGATTTATTATAGTGCTGCCTCGTTCAGTTTATATGACAGCTGTATGCAATAATGGTCTGAATTCAATAATATATTCGAATACTGCCTCTTGGACAATATTTCTTGACAAATTTTGTGAAGATATCTTGTTAAATAAAAAATTTTTCTTGAAGGAATTTGATTCATTCCTTTCTTTGTGTGGCAGCTAAATGCTAAAGAGGTCCGATATCGACAGTTCCGACAAATGAGCAGTTTCATGAGTGGGAAAAGACGTGTGCAAACTTTCAGGTCGACAACTCATAAACTATGGAACCAGTTTGCGTATATATAGATGGTCTCCGACGTCTCCTGCTGGTTGTTATACAGATTTTTGCAAATTTAGTATACCCTGTTAAGGATATAAAAAATAGAATGCAAGTTCCAACATATTGAAGTTATCGCTTAGAATATAACCGATTACTTACGTTACACATTCTACGCAATAAAAAATAAGATGTCCATATTCAGACCACGCATAAACGTTTCCATTCTTCGACATTACTCAAATTTATTCAAGAGTTTAGGTTTGGAACTTAGCTTTCCTACTGTTTTTAGTAGTTGGTGTGCGACTTTGTTAATATTAAGGTATTGCGCCTAATGGTAGGAAAATAATTATTATTTTATTAATCGCTAAAACAATTTTAGAGATATATTAGCACTAAAAACATCACCCCATTTAGCTCTGTTATCATGTCATCTCCACTTTTCACATATAATTGCATAGTTCGTAAACACTGTGCGTTATTGTGTCTTTCTTATTAGCCTTCTACTACCATTGACCTCGATCTCGCGGTTAAATTCCTTACCGACGCCACGCTATGATATACACATACTAGCATATATACATATCTGCATACATACAAACCAAGATACATGCATACATACATACATACATATGTAGTTAGTCATGCATATAATCATATCAATTTCTATTGTCTCTGCGCATGAGTCATCAACGCCAGTTCAAACGGTAGTTTGTAGCTGCATGTATACATATGTACATGCCGTTTCGTTTACCTGTAGAAACGCTACCTAAGCACCTACGTAAGACCTGTGCTGGTTTTCATGCGCTCCGAACCATTTGAAATCCGAGTGACTGCACACAACATTGGATTTGCTCTGTTTGGCACTTAGGTAACCGACTGACTGCTCTTTCTCGAAACTAACCCGTGCACTCGCATACATACATACATATGTGTGTTTGAGTGGATAGAGTCGGTTGACGCTTAAAAATTCACACCTTGTTTCACACGATTGCGTTAACATAACAAAACGCTAATAGTCTGACAACTTAAATGTGTGTATGTATATGTGCTTATATGCATACATAAGAAAAATGTTTGATTGTGTGTAAACCACTGTGCTTTCGGCTTGACTTGACGCGACTGGAACGCATTGTCACCTTCATTCAGTTCGTTCGCTCAGTGTTTTTCTCTACATGGGTTTTATCTAAGTAAGAAAATATGTAAGCATCTTTCATATGGCAACACAAATTAGTAATTGTTTAGGTGTGGGTACTCATATACTCATACACATACTCATTATGGGGGGCCAGGTTGCAAGAGTGTCGGCGGCTCTTGTTTGCTCTTCATTTTTAACATTTTTATGACCACACAGTATACATACATATATGTATATACATAGTGGTCTTCACTGAAATGAACTGCATGTTTCAAGAGCGGTCGGTCATGGTATGTTATGTACATATGTATGGGTAATTTTTTGCTTTTCCTCTCTGCCGAGTTGGCTGATGCAATACAGTGTCGAAATTATAGCAGACGTCACAGACCTCCAAGAACACACCGTTGAGCGGTTATCCACGCGTCTACCCTCATAGTTCACATAGCGTCTACAGGTCGGCTTGGTAGACACTCTCTTCATATGCGATAGGGTAGAGCTCGAGCGTATCTATAGCGCTCTTGTATGTGAGCATAAACAATGACATGTCGGCGACAAATCATGCGGAAATGTCTACACACCACATACCGTAACATATGTATGTACATGAGTACAAACAAAAATAGGCGGCTAAATTGCATTGTTGAACGCAGAAATGTTGTAGTTGCAATTAGTGTGAAAATGAAAGTCATTGTGTCATTGCTCGGTATGAGGTTTCAACTATGTCACCAATGATTTACTGATAAGCGTTTGTGCTGCTGTCATTAGAGCATTGTCACGTGAGTGGTTAGTGCCATTCGGTTAATAGGAAAAGTACTTGACGGCAATAGTGTAAAAATCCCTTAAAATTCTTAATATTTTTAAAATGATTCAGAACCTGCTGATGTAATTTCCAAGTAACTGAAAATAAGCAAGTATGTGAAGAAAATGGAGAATTATGAATAGACGAGAGAAAATATACAGTTTGCTGTTAATGAATGCTCATGAGTATAATGGAAAAAAATTGTGATAAAGTCTTAGTTGTTGTAGTTATTGGAAATAAACCAACTGAATGTTTTTTATGTTAGCGACTTTTGAAATGTATAAGACAAAACTAAATTTTATTCTGTATTTTTTATAACAATAAATTTTATGGTAAATAATTTACTATAATTAATTGCTGTGTTAATATTAGGAGCACTATTGCTCTGGCAGCCTAAAAAGACAATTTTTGAGAACAAAGAAAACTATTATTTCAATTGTTGCAAATTTTTAAGTGTATATTTTTTGACACTTTGGTTTATACGAAGCAAAATTTTTAAGAAAAAAAAATTAAATATTCTACTCTTTACATGCGACGAGGTTTAAAAAAAAGACAATTCACTGCTGCAGGTATTCCAGCATTCATCGTGAACCCCAAAAAAAAAAATGCCGACCAGACCACATCGTCTGTATGATAACCTATGGTGGGAAAAACATAAAAATTTACTGAATGGCGGGGTTTGTAAAAAGAGTAGATTTGTATGCAAAATTTTGGTACTTTTTAACCTGTCAAAACTTGAACTTTTATGAAATAAAAAAAAAAAAACTTGTAGGACATTGTATGGCGATCTTTTGTCTCCGAGTAATCATTCAAGCAAATTTGAATAATTTAATTTTCAGAAAAGTGCGTTTAAAGATAAACTGATTGCTAACGTTAACTACAGACTTTGATACGCTTTAAAAAACTGTAATTCAAATAATAATTGAAGCATTCATATAAGTAAGTTTTAGTATGTTATTTTGATGGAAGGAATGATGGATATGAGTGCGCAAAAAAAAAATAATAATAATTTTCGAAAATTCACTCTAGCCTCCCTCATTAAAGTATTTTTTATATTTTCTTAAAATAATATATTTATTACCAAAAATTTAAGTAATTTGTAATTATATGAAATATTATTAGTAAGGTATCAAATACTAATTTTTAGAGTAACATATGTAGGTTCTCTCTTGCATTTTCACGTTAGTTAACAGTGTTAGCAGAGGCGATTAGCATATACTGTTGACTGCGCTGTTGAATACACTGTTGGCGTGGGCAGTAGAAAAAGGTGACATATTATTGGAATCTATTTACTTATATGCAATAAATCTAAAAAAAAATATATAGTATAT
>NW_017537024.1:133473-154186 GCF_001853355.1 Bactrocera latifrons
GTATAGTATATATATATAAAAATATATATATTATTTTGGAAAAAAAAAAATATTTTTGAGTGCAAAAAACAAATTTTATCGTAGATATGTTCAAATATACTCGTAAGTATATCGTCACCTAAAATACAAAATAACATAATATCATTTCACAGAATAATGAAAAAATAATAAAAAGAAATTTGAATTTTGGTTATGTCTTCGTTATATCTAGTAATAGAAGCTTAAAATTTTAGATGTATATTCAATGTGATAATAATGAATAAAATCAATAAAAAACTCAATTTTAAATTGTTCGATTAACCATTGTTAATTTTAAATTTGCGTTACAAACAATACTACTTCAATAATCAAGCAAGCATAGAGACCTATTTCATCACATGTTGTATTTTGCATTCGCACAAGCCTTCATATATGCATACGTAAGTATATATGTATGTATGTATGTATATTTAATATATAACATCACTGTAATGCCAACTCATCGGAATTCCTTAAATTTGCATTTAATCAGCTAATTGGAAGTCTATTAAGAAATTACAAAGAATTTTGTCTGCGTTTATTTTGAAGTTACTATTTTTTTTTAGTAAAAACGTGTTTCTAATTGTAATATCAACTATAATTAAAATACTTAAAATAACCCATTAGGTATCATACCGATTAGTTCTCACTGTCACATGATATATATAATTTCTATATGTACATGTATGATGATTTCAATAACCCTTCCTGTGATACAAACTTGGCATACTACACGTGTATATGTAAATTAAAATGTTTCTTGGAATCATTCACGGACATGATACCTTCATGCATACCCCTAATTTCGTTCATTAATTTCACACATGTACATACATTTGTGCGCATAAACACGTATGTTATCAGCTAACAGAAAATGTTTTAAATTCAAATCAAATATACCAAGCGGATCCAATTGTTTGTAAGGCGTGAATCATCGTATGTATATTTAGAAATTTATTCAATTTTATTTTGTACGTATAGTAAAATATTATAAAATTAAAAAAAAATATTTTTTTTTTTTACTTGAAAGTAACCAAAATTATTTTTTTAAGCTAGTAAATTTTTAAGTTATTTATTACTAAGCTAGATTGTTAATTTCTTTTTTATTTATAAACAAGTGAATTTTATAAAAATTTTCAATATCACTATATAATCGAAAACATATTTAGAAATCTAATTGCTAACAATTTGAGTTTTGAATATATTTTGACTCAACTATATTATTATATTATAAAAAAAATTTCAGTGAAAATTTCACGATATTGTTTTTTTTTTCAAATATCAAATATTGAAAAAATCCTTCGTCCAAGCCTTTGAAAATTCTATCTCAAAGACCTGTGTAAAAATTCATGGAGATCGGTTGAGTATTTCTCGAGAAATCTTGCCAACCGACTTCAGAAACACCCCCTTTAAATATTCGATACACAAAAGAAATTGAAAATTTGTATATTCGAGAATGAGATTGAGAAAAAGTGAGAGTTCGTAGTAGGATGAAATTCATAGGAAACTAAAGATGAAATATCGAAACTAGATAGAAAATAATTTACGGGTGATCTGTAGCCAGCAGAGAAGGGATCGCCGTGGTTGAATTTGTTAATAGTTTAATTATTTAAAATATTTTAATTGCCAAAATATTTGTAAATAAAAAAAACCTTCTCTCTCAATATTAAATTTAAGTATTTTTTGTTATTTTGACAAAAACCACCGCAAACATTGTTTTATGCAAAAGGTTTCTTGCTTAAGTCTTCTGATTTTCCTTACCGTTCGTGTCCATTCTAGAGTAAAAAAATTGAAAATGCTTAATGAGAAATTATAAAAAGTGTTTATTACCATAAAACTATACAAACAATAAAAAGGATACTATTGCAGATTTGAACGCCGAAAATTCCTTCACATATGTGTACATATTTAAAGCAACTTACCGCAATTACTTTATAAATTAATTTGAAAATGTTCCATTTAAAAAATCTATTTCAGCTGAACTTAATTTTCCAACTTCATTTCGCAGAATTTGCTGCAACACGAATGTTCTTAGAAAGAAATTACAACATTATAAGCATCATCGTGTATGGATTCATAAGAAAGAAATGCGTTTATGTTAGTGTTTGTGTATATTTGTCAATGAAATTAATTGCTTTCGAATGTTTTACAGCCAACAGCGCACATACAGGCATGCACATACATATGTACAAGCGTGTGTATATATAAGTATAAAAGCAGATAAGCAATTTACTGACGCCAGCTTAAGGCCGTTATAACGACTTGCGCTGATCTAAACTAATCCAAATCCATACATGACAAATGACTCGAGATCGACTGCCGACGGTCAGCCGGCAACAGCGGCCGGGATGACGTGAAGAAATGCATGTTGGCATGCTGGCACACAAGAGCCGTCAGTGAACGGCTCGCCAATGAGGCTAAATGCCTCAACGTGTTGTTGCCAAAAGTCTACACACACACACACACACATGCACATACCTACGTACATATGCATATGAATAGTTATACTGACGTTTCGAGCGGCCTCTAGCTGACGGCGCAGTGGGCTATCTCCAGGTGGCCACGATGGCGGCAATTTGTGCGCATAGCAACAGGCAACAAGCAACGAACCACCGGCAAACGACAGAACAAATGCACATACATAAGTTTGTGCGCGCCACGTATGTATGTAGGTACCGATATTTGTGTGTGCATGCCGCCGGTGGCTTCGCCGAAACCTGTTAACACAACAGCAGCTCCGGGGCTTCCATTCACACTTTTTTGTATCTTTGCTCGTTTTTTGCTTTGGGAAATTATTCGAATGCAATGAATTGAATTGACCAAGTGGTACGTGTGTGTTGGACTGCACTGCACGAGATTGCGAGCCGGTCACAGCGCATACCTTCGCCTCCGGCAGTACTCGCCAACTATTTATTAATGAATTGCTGCTTCGTCTTCTTCGAGCGAATTAATTTCTTTGTAGCGCTTAACATTTAATTCATTTCATTTGAAAGTGTTCGGCTTATGTTTATTGGTGTTGTTGTTCTTGATGCTTAGGGGACTTTTGTAATGAAATCCTATGTCACGCACTCATCTGTGTCACATACTTATCACCGATTAACTAAAGGCAACCGATCAGACGTTAAAATTCTAAGAAGCAAATATTGCATCTTGTGAGGGCTTTTCCGGCATCCATGCATAGAACTTCCAAGAAATCGGCCTCTCAGTTAACGGAAAACAAACTGATCGTATGCACATACATAGCATAGACATATGTATGCATGATCAGCCATTAATGTGTATATGTGGGTGTGTATGTAGCTCCTGGCTAACACATTCCAATCTGAACAATTGCTTTTGATCCGCTGAGGTCAAGCTGTTTGATTGGTCAGCGCTGCTTCTTGTACTTCTGTGTGCGGCATATGGCACTTTAAACGAAATTCAATGGAAATTTTTCAAATGAAATTTGACGTTAACGTGCTGTAACCCACGCAACAATTTTCTTCTTTCACTTTTTCCTCTAATTACGCTGCAGTTGCTATGTGGCTTTCATTTTTCAAAGCAAATTAGGTTTATTGGCCCAATGACTGCCCTTAAAGGTATGTACATACGTTACTATTGTGGGTATGCTGTGTTTGTGGTCACTTTTGGGAATGCAGTATTCAAAATTTTTATTGCCAGTCATGTGAGCGGCATTTCATAATTCTGCATGTATGTTATATGTGGGTATGTTCGCTTAAAGCAGCCTTAAGTGCATAGCATTGGCATGAGTCATACCTCCAAAATGCACCTTAGACAACGCTTGCATGTTCATACTTATGTATGTATATATGTATATCAGAGATTACTTGTCAAACGATGGCATGATTATCGGCTTCGTAGAGGGATTGCTTGTGATTGACGTGGGCGAAAAGTGTAATCGTTGGTTGCCAGAGTCAGCTTCTTCAAACCCTTCGTAGGGTATATTAAGTTTACCACGAAAATTTGTAACACTTGGATGGATATGTTGGAGTGCCAGTTTTTCAATCAAAAAAAAAAAATATTTAAAAAAAAGTTTTTTTTATTTTATTTCATACGTAGATTCCTAAATAAGAAAACTGTTCATAAGACGCCCAAGCTTCATACAGCTATGTATCTATTAACCGATAGTGTCTGAGTATAAAATGTTGTACACATATCTTGAAATTTAAGTTTACACATTAATTTTTAAAACATTGGGCGATATTATAGCATTAATTTGCGCCGATAAGGCGAAGTCATTGGCTAGACTATTGTCGCATCGCCTTGATAATTTCGTTGATACAGATGCCTAGTCGATTTAAATATTGTATTTAGTGCCGATGTTTAATTAAACTGTACCTACCATACATAAGCCGTTCTAATACACAATACAACTGATCCTAAAGTGGATCAGTTCTCTACTGCCTATTTAACATAAATTACAATTAAAACATTAGTCATAAATAATATTCTAAAAAATATCAGCATACTTTTTTTTATTATTAGAGTAGATACCGCTTACGCGGTTAAAGCCGAGTTAACAACAGTACGCCAGTCGTCCTTGCTTTTCGATGTTGGCGTCAATTGCAGATTCTAAGCATCGGTTTTTCAGATTTTTCTCCACCTGGTCTTTCTAATGGAGTGGAGCTCTTCCTCTTCCTCTGCTTCTCCTGGCGGGCACTACTTCAAATACTCTCAGAGCTGGAGTATTTTCAACCATTCGGAGGGCATGCCTTAGCCAGCGGAACGACTGTCTCTTAATTTGCCGTTTCCAATCCGCAAACGACCATAAATCTTTCGCAGAAGCTTTCTGTCGATAACTCGTAACGTTGGCTTTACATCATCCATGCCTCTACACCATATAGCAGGACGGGAATTATGAGTGACTTATAGAGTTTGGTCTTTGTTCGTCGAGAGAAAACTTTACTTCTCAATTGCCTGCTCAGTCTGAAGTAGCACCTATTGTCAAAAGTTAAGTCAGCATTCATATTAGACCAAATATTATATAACCCAAAAACGTATTTTTTTATTTACACAAATATATGTACACACACAAATATTTTCGAATTCCAAAATTTGAATACGGCTCCTAAAGATGATTAAAAAATTTTGTTTTTGCATTTCTGAAATCCGTATTAATTTAATTTTACACACCGCTTGGTTATTATTCCGCACCTCGAAGTAACAAGTTCCTGTTAGTCTATCTTCAGACGCATTTACGGCCGGGTTGCATAGGAAATATCGAAGCCACTTCATTCGGTATGTGGAGGACACCCTGAGTTCGTTAAACGCACATAATACAATTTAGCGCTAAATCGATGAATGCTTGCTTAATATGCTGATAAATGAGTTTCTTCTGCGGTATTACGGTCTCTTTGCATATAAATAACCGAAAAGTTGGTTACATAAATATTAAAAATATAATAAATAAATAWTATAAAGAAAATTTCGTTCATTTTTTAAAACTTTTTTTTTCGTGAAAAAAGAAATGTGGTTGTGGCAACTGACAAATTGGGGGGATCGTCGATTCGTCATTGTCAGCGCTGGTGACGTGTGCTGCACAGACCGAAAATCCAATAATAAGACTCGTTTGCATATTTCACTCTCATTATTTTTTTGTTTTGTGTTTTTGCTTGGGTATTTTATATAAAGGGACTATTTTAAGCGATGTCATGCACGTTTGTGGTTTTGTGCCAAATCGGCGAGAAGACCGGTTGTCGTTTGCAATCTTTTGGTAATCCAAAAGAAATGCTAATATAAAATAGTGAGCATTTGAACGAATACATTAAGAGTAGAATGACCCTGAGCATTTATTCTGAAATTACAATTCTATTAGAAATTGGTATAAGTAGGTGTATATGACTTACTATGAAGTATATATGTACATATATGTATACATAAGAATTTCATGTAAATAATTATAGTCATTTTATAATAATACTAATTTTTGCTAAAATTTGTGCTGAGTAGCCATTGGTTTTTTCGAATATTGTATACTAGATTAAGGGAAAAATGGGTATTTTTTTTTAATTTTTTCTCATATAAAGAACGAAGTATTATATTAGAATTCTTTATTATTACAAACATACACTTATAAGAATAAAATTCTGAAATTTTTGGAAAAAAAAATTATTCTTTAAATCGGGCCATGCGACATCATTTCCGGTGCAGCCGAGACAGGATAACTCATTACAAAATCATCTATAGTGAAAACTATACTTGCTTTAATCAAAACCTTAACTTAGAACTTTGGCGAAGAAAAAAACTGAAATTTAGATTTTTTTTCATATACTTGTAATCGGAAAAACATCATAGCCCAAGTCTTTAAGAATTGCATCTCAAAAACTTGTGCAAAATTTCATGAAAATCGGTTGAGTAGTTCTCAAGAAATATTGCCAACCGACTTCAAAAACACAGTTTCGAGAGAAACGCGTTTAAAGATGGCGGACTTAGCCTAGCTAGGCTCGAGCGCACAAGTTCTCAAGACTAGAGGTGTTATCGAATTTAATAAGATAATAAAAACAATGGCTTTTTTGAAACACCTTAAGGACTTGACTTTCATAACTTAAAATAATTGACGTCATTACTGAATTATAAACATTTAGTCGAATTAACTTTACTCTCACAATGAAACGGATTGCCACTGTTACCTATAAAGTTAGACATGTTTTGTAGACAAAGTTTGAGTCGAATCCACCTCAGAATCAGTTTCTATGTAAATATCTTAAATGAAGTCTCAAATCCAGTTTGTATTGTAATTTTGTATTAAAAATCTGTCAAAAATATAAGAGCAAAGTTAAAACGATAAAAATTGAACTAAACTAGCGTAAAATTAACGCTAAAAGTTTTAATGGCATATGCTAGTAAATTATCTCAGAACCGCCGCTTAATTGCTTGCTCTTGCATATTAATTGTTGATACTTGTCATATTTAACAGAACATGACAGCTGTTGCAATTTACACAAAGTTTGCACAAATTACTGGCACTTGCCAATAGATGCATTAGTAAAGCTATATACGTAAGCTAGTAATCAAATTGGCATACTTACTTACACATGAGGTACTAACTTACATATTCACATATAAGTAATGAAACAATTAATCTTGGGTTAGTGGTTAATAGCTTTATTTCAATAGTAATTGAATACAGTCACGTACAAAATTTCCGCTTGTAAAAGTTTTTAATACACACACATATATGCATTTGTAATTATATATTAAAGAATACATCTATACAAATCTATATAGCGTATTTCTACATATTAATTGGTTGCAACAATGATTTCACAATATTTTATAATAGCGGTGCAATGATTTGTGCAAGAGATACAATGTTAGCAATCATTTATCTTTCACTGCATTTGCTTCTAGCTATCACACCTGCGTACATACTAACATATATACCATATATATATGATGTATGTAGCGCATACCTGTTACCATAATTTCTAATAAAATAAATTCACCGAGATTCGCTTGCCTTTCTTGTAGTTAATTGCGATTCGTTTCATGTGAAATTTCCTCATTTTTTTGGCCTTGATATTTTGACATTTCTACAATTTCATTTGTTAACTAAACGAATGACAAGTCACCGAGATTTGTAGAAATTAATATATATACAAACGCTATAGTACAAATTTCAATTATATAATACAAAAGTATATATTTTATGATGTACATATAGACAGCCATTAAATAACTCATGCTCAGATATCATAGTGCCATATGAGGAAACAAGTGTCCGTAGCTGTCAAAGCGATTATTTCACAGATAGTATTTAAGCTCTAATATAATATAAAATGTCCGGTGGACAGCTACAATAAGGCTACGATGATCTGCTATCGGTTTCTGAAAAAGACTGTGTAATTAAACCGACCAAAGCCCAGAAATCCATACATTAGTTAAGCGAAACTAAAGACAATTTACATATAAATATCAATAAGAAAAAGAACAACAGTTTGACATTTGAACTCATCTGACATTTGATTCATTTGACATTTAAACTGATTTGACATTTGAAACACATAGAAAATGTAAAATCAGCTGTTCGACTGATACCATTTGGTATTGAGTGTAGGAGACGAACATTAGAGCTTTGCAAACACCAAAGCTATAATACCCTTCACAGGAGCATTTTTGTACGCTTTTTATATTAAAAATTTTATATTCATTTTTCTCGGTCAGTTTGTGTGCTAGTTACACAAAGAACTGAAGACTATGACGGGAGCTTGTAACGCCTTCTTTGACAATATTTTTTTGGCTGAATTTCATGAAAATATTTTGTCAAATAAAAGTGTTTTCCATACAAGAAGTTCTATGACAGCTAAATCCCATATTTTTCTGAGATCGGTGATTCTGACAAATGAACATGGCTTAGTGGAGAAAATGTGATACACAAAATTTTAGATTGATATCTCAAAAACTGCGGAATTAATGAGAGTATATACAGACGGAGTGACGGACGGGCTGACGGATGGACAGACAGACGGACAGATATGGGTAAAAGCACTCAGCTTGTGGCGCTGATCATTTCTATATATACTTTGTGGAATCCAACATTTTCTTCAAGATGTTACAAATTTCATGGCAAGCTTAATATACATTGTTAAGCGTTTTCTATTTCTATGTATCTGATTTCATAATTCCAACCGGTACTTTTATTAAGGAAGTTCCCAACAATATACAAACGTAACTACAGCTCCTCATTCTAGAATATTGCCATTCATACTTACTTACATACAAAAATGCTTAGCAGCGATCATATAATATACTCGTAGTCTTGAAGCTCTGCATCTGGTCTATGAACCAATACATATTGGAATACTGTTCAAACTCTGCACATTTATCTTTCGTTTGTAATCTACAATTGTTTTCTGTGTTCATAATTTTTTGCTTTTGCACTACAAATGCTTTGTATTTGCCGACACTTAGGCCGTATCCACCTCATTCACAGCCAGTCCGACCGGCAGCAATAATTCTTATTAAATTATTTGCAAAAACTTGAAAACTAGAAGAGAATAATACTTTGTCACGCTGCCAGACAGCGCGGACAACTCTTGTTGTATATTGTAGATTCACACGACTTCAGCGATATATCACTTGTTAGCGTTTCAGTGTATTACGTGTACTTGTGGCGGTACATTGTCTTGGAAGGTATCCACTATACATACATGCATACATATAGCCTAGAATATGTTGAACTGCGGCAGCTGTTACTTATCCACTATTGGCTGCTGTGCCGACGCCTAGTTTACACCAGATCGATTCTCAAGTGATCAGATCAGTGCGCGGCTCAGTGTAGAATAGTTATCTTGGCAACAGACTTGTCTGAGCTGTTTGCACTTCTACTGCCGCCCGGTAGTTCCACCTGCCTCCCCCATTCATTCACTTTCCCAGCTGTCACTGCCAGTGCCAATGTAATTGAGGCAAGCTAAGTTGCCTGAAAGCTGTCGCGTGTTCGCAAACTGTATAGTCATGTTAGTTGTATTGCAATTCAACAGTGGCGACAATAATGGGTGTACCGGAAGTTGAATTTTTTTGTTTTTGGTTTCCAAAAAACAAAGACTACGTGCTAAAGTAGGTGAAGTATAGAGTGTGATCTCTTCGAGACGAAGCTTGATAATGCATGACTCGACCATCGATCTTGCTTTGGACTTTGTTTTGAGTTGTGGCTTCCAAACAACAAAGAATACTCGTAAAAGTAGGCCAAACTGATAGTGTAGTTCTCTTCGAGGCGAAGCTTGATCATGCATGACACAATCGTCGATCTTGCTCTTGAGTTTGCTCAAATAGTTTTTATAGTTCGCCTTCTCTTTGTTATTTTAGACGATTTTAAATATTTTTATAGACTATAATTAAAAGGATCGAAAATGAAGTCAGATGATCACTCATATGCTCGAAACACCATCACAATTATGGCATTTAAGACTCAACTTCGGTAGCTTTGTGGATTTGGTGTGCCTGAAGTTTTAGCTAGAGACCAAAGTTGTAGAAAAAGTTTGTTTGCCAGTCACCTTTGCTCACCCATTATCCGCAAGTGTACGTACATTCACTAGTGTATTAAGCATGCATGAATACGGCTATGTATAGTATGTATGTGGAGAATATGTGCGCTTAGCGACATGAGAATAAATTGCTTCGTGCTGCCACTGTGTCTGCCACGTTCACCTGACGTAAAGCGTCTTTATACAGTCCGGTGCTTTTCATGCCAATTGGTACGGATGGTGGACGGATAGCGGGGTGGCAACAGATATGTCGGTTTAAGTGTTTCGTTTCTGTTGGTGAGGCCCACCGTGAGGTTTCTGCGGTTTTTGTACGTGCTGCAAACACACGATTACCGAATGCGGTTTGCACATGAAGATATGTATGTCTACAGTTTCCTCCGCTGCATTAAATCATGCACTTACAAATTTGCAAATGTATGTTTGTATGTATGTGGCTTAAAACATTTCCATTTCATTTAATTTTTATAACGTGCAAAAGATCATCAGATACATACATATGTACATGTATGTATATTTATGACTTTTTTGAGATCAAAGCACTAGCGATCTGCACCCAGCCGGAACGCTAATAGTCGACCGGCACAGACAAACTGGCAACTATCATTCAAACTGAATTAAACTGATATTAATGGAAGAGAAAAAGTGTGCAAAAAAGTAGCACGCTTCCTCTGAATGAGCTAAGCCGCTTAACAATGCATATAATACACTTATGACTGTATATATAGACATATCTACATATACGTATATATTATATGTGGTCTCATGCATGTTCTGCTGCATTCGTCTATCCGCCGACAAGTGTGTAATTAAAGAAATCTTCCAGCACCACAACTGTTATACTCACCGCTCGCCAGCTGTCTGTCAGTGCGGCTAGCCGTAGCGCAGTGCAACAGTCAGTCAGTGAGGCAGTGGAGTGTAGGATTGCAAACACGCCAAGCTGTCTAGGCTGGATGCGGCAAAAAGTTAATGCAAGTGCAATTTCCTTCATTCATTTACAAACATACATATGCTTATGTGCACATACGTACATATGTATATAGGCGTGTTTCTGCACGTACGCCAGCCGTTGCACATTGAGCGCAAAGTTGTACAAGTGATAAATGTGATAATTATGTAAATTATATATACTCAATGAGATTAATTGACAGTCCCCGAACGGCGGAAGGCCTGATTTATCTATTAAGTATAAAATGTTAGGGCAGCGTATTGATAAAATTCAATAAATCTTCGACTGGTTTCTACATATTCATTATTAGATGATTCTACGATACGAGTATACTAGCCTAAGGCATCAGTTGGTTGGACCATATAGCGAATTGATGTAATTTTTCTCGTTGGCTGTTGATTCGAGGGCAACTAGCGCAATTTATTACATCGATTTGATGTGCTGTTTAATTATTATCATGATTTGAAAACGAAATTGCAGCGTTTCGGAAAAGCAATGATTCTGCGTAGAACCTTCCCTGAAATTCCTCACTCGTATGGAAATGTTTAGAAAATGTTGAATCAACTTCGGCAACATTTAGACAGTGGCGTAACGAACGTGCATTGTGCAGAAAAGAAGCCGCTTATTTAAGGGAGTTTAATGCCGATTCTGCTTACTCTTTTTCGTTGAGAACACTTTACAATTTTTATTTTTATCTTACTTATCCACATATTATCTTAAGTATCTCAGTTTATTAGGCGGAAATCACTGAGAAAATCTTAGAATGAGCTCATGAAAATCAAAAAAAAAAAAAAACTAAATTCGCCTCAACTCATGCTATAATATGCTTCGCAGGTGCATTTCTTCCAGCAAAGAAGGGCATAAATAGTTGCCCATTGTTTCTATACATGAACTCGACCAATTTGTAAGACTGCTTTATCCTACAGCTGTACAATGGCGGTAGTTTAGACAAATAAGCAACTTCTTGGGGAGAAAACAATTTGTGCGGAATTTCCGATAAAATACACGACAGGCCCGCAGGGTGCAGCTGACAGATCGAGAAGTCTGCAGTCTAGAGGAGGGCACCAAAGAAACAACGGAACATCCCTTGTGCACTTGTCCCGCATTGAGGAGATACGCTGTAAGTATCTGCGGTCTCCACGGTATGATACAATTGAGGAGGTATCGATAGTTAGGCCACAGAGTCTGTTAAAATTCGCGTCAAGCGCAGGCATCCTAACGGATGACTACTCCTCTTGTACCCAGCAACTAAACTCCAATCCAAAATTGCAAAGGACCAAAATGGTCTAAGCATGGCTTATTGTTGTATCAAATTAACCTAACATAACCTAATCTTTCAATATGTATCTCATAAACTAAGGAATTAAGTATGTATTTAATCTGAACTCAATTCAACAAAAACTACCTATTTAATATCGAGGCTGCCATTTTGAAAACAAAAACTAAAATAAAAAAAAAAGAAATCAAAAATAAAACAATAGATTATGAGAAACAAGTAGGTGTAGCTTTGGAAACTCCTAATCGCCTATATGTAATTGGATACACCTTGTATATCTACGTCGGAAGACACGCATCTGCTGTTGTGACTCGCCAACGAATTGGATAGAAGAGGCTTCATCCACCCTGACCGATTTCTTGAAGAGGTTGATCCACTGTTAACTGGTGAGGGCCAAACAGCCAACCAACTAACACTAACCACAACTACTTCTATTTTATTTAATTTGAGCAATGCCTTATCAGATTTATCAGTGCGTTGGAGGTGTGCGTAAGCTCCAAAAATTTACACAAGTGTTTGTGCTCCGACGAGTCTATATATATGCAGCTCAGCAGAGCTCAATGCTACCGCCACGATCTCTTGGCGCTTCATCATTTCTATGCACCAGTCAGTTTATGTTTAGCGTTGCCAATCAGTTATTCTTTATTTCTAGAGTGTTATATTTTATGCTGACGAGAAATAGATTTTGTAGGAAGTAACATTAGCTAAAAAACGTGAAAAATATTTTACATGGATTGCTACATACTAATGTCTTAAGATCTGTACAGGGAAAATCAATTGAAATCTTTAATCTGATATATAAGGATATTGATATTATATATTTGAAAAAGTCGTTTTACTCCGAGTCTCCGATATTTTTTTAAACCGACAAAACTTCCGCTTCGCACCATCACTAACATCGTATCTCGAAAATTTACCTATTGGCAGCACAGCGCCCATATATGTACAGGTTAGACAACTAGTCATGCAGTGTGGGTCCACGGCGACGGTGAGACCGACGTTCCAACGATCCAACAATCAGACCGACATGCCCACAATGTGCGCCGTCACGCCAAACACACGAAGTCCAATTCAAACCAAAGCAAACCAAAAGCAACAAACTCAACAGCCGAGCGTAGTAAGCCAATCACGATCGAGTGAGAGTACGAAGAGAACGACGAGCGACGCAAACGGCTGACTGCGCTGCACAGCCGCTGCCACCGTCAGATAGACAAACGTGAGGAGAGCAACTCTATAAAAATGCAGCGAAGGTAGAAAATTCAATCAGTTCTGTTACAGTTTTCAGCTGTAAGACATAACTTGTTAGAAAATTGTGAATTTCACAACGTGACCAAACTTCCGCTTCCAACTGCAATAAATTCTTTAGAACACTATTGTACAATATAATTGTAAACGGAAATCTCGTGTGAGCGTGACTACTTAAATTTCGATGTTTGTTTAATTGTCGGGATTGTTTGAAAGCAAAGCGTTACAAGAACAAGAACAATACGGTGCGAACGTAATCTGTGTAATGTCCACTTTTTACTGTTCGAAGTTTATCGATCGTGTCGTATATCGCGTGACTAAGTGTCAATACCAACAACCACAACAAAAGTATCAAGAACTCCTAAAAAGGCTATAATAATTTGCATTGAGCATAAAGAGACTTCTCAGAAAGCATTAAGAAAAAAAAGAAACAACAAATATAAAATACAAAAACAAAAGCACTTTTACCTAAAAGCAGAGCGTTAATTCCAATGAATGCCATATAAATTGTCATTACTGCAAACGCCGCATATCAGTGTCGAGTTAATCACCAAGCATCAGTCTAAGGCGCTAATCCAGTAAGGCACACATACACACACACGTGAGCACCCACAATTTTAAAATAATTATTTCGAAATTTTGTGAAAAAGCGACATAACGAGTCCCAACAGCGATACCAGAGCGTGCATAGAAACGGCAGCAAAATCTCGTTAACAGTACGAAGATACTTTGCCAAAACGGAGTCCATACGAGGACCTATGTTATCACAAAGCTATCTATTGTTATTACTGAAAATCAATTCAAATCTACAATCAAGAACTCAACATAATCTAGAGGTGATAAATTCATTCATAACATAACACGAGCACAGTTGATTTGCGAGTTTCACAACGTCAAGAAAGCGAACCTACAAATTAGCTGCTGCCCGCCTGCCAAACATAAAGAAAGAGATAAATAATTAGCGAGTAAAAAAACTCAATTTCGGTGCAATCCAAGAAAGAAAACATTGTATCCTGAACGTGTAATCACGACGACTAGAACGACAACAACGAAAAGTTATCCTTGAAGAGAAACTTTTGTTTACCGCAATCATTCATAACCGAAGGAAAAAGAAGAAAATCAATGTGAGTATTTTGTGGTAGCAGAGAAAATTATTAAATTTGAAGTGTTTTAGCATTTGGAAGAAGGTGCTTTAAAGGTTTTCAAATAAAAAAGTTTATGTAGCTTGCTTTCAAAGAAAAAAAAAGAATAAATATTTATTTATATATGTATATACATATATAAATTTTGAAAAATTTAACTTTTTACAATTATTTTGAATAAAAATGGTAGATAATTCATTGTCCTATATACATATAATGAGAAAATTATGATATATTGAAATTTCACAGCGTTTATGAGTGAATATTTTGGTCTAATGGTCGCAAGATCACTGATCTAGCTTGTGAACTTTTTTATTTTTCAAGTTTTAATTTTTTGTGAGAATTCTCGTTTATTTTTTGCCTTTTCTGAATTATTTACTTATTTAATTTAATTAATTTAATTTTTTTCTAATTTTTTTTTTTTAGTTTTTATATAATTTTTTAATTTTTAAATAATTTTTGATACGCTTCCTATACTAATCAATTTTTGTTTGTCTCCTTATTCATAAATTTTTTTGAAAAGCTTGCAGAAATATGTATTAATTGTATAAGTCTAGCTAAAATAATATTTTTAGAAGGTTTTTCCCCAACACTTCTTTATTTTCTACATATATTTTGCATACGTCATATAAAATAAATATGTTTTAATTTTCTGATGCAACATTTGTCATATATGTGCTCAAACGAAAGCAAAAAAGAATGAATAAATGGCAAAAACCTCAACTTGACACTCTAGTCAACCATACATACATACATACATATACAGTATGATATGAGTTGAGTAGACAGTCGTCGAGTTAACCAACCAGACAGCGATTAAGTGAAGAGCGTTTAAGTGCCTATGGGGAGTGTGCGATCACCTCAAGTGTAGGCAAAAGCTTAATAGAGTACAATTAATGTGAAGTAGGCATACTACACACTTACATACATATGTATTTAATGGTAGCTATGCGGTAGCACATACAAATGTACATACTTGCACTGTCGCGATCATTTACATCAGACGCTCCAATTATACACGCTGCAAACAAAAAAAAAAAAAAAAAAAAAAAAAAAAAAAAAAAAAAAAAAAAAAAAAAAAAAAAAAAAAAAAAAAAAAAAAAAAAAAAAAAAAAGAAATGGAAAAAATCTAAAAGCTGAAAGCTAAAAGTGCCACTTGGCCAGACACTACAATATCAATATATGTATATATACATATGTATGCTTGTGCATTTTTTACACTGTCACTATATCTAAAAATAATCGAGCACAACTCTTATTGCCGTTGAATAAAAAAATATACGTCACCAATTTAATTTTATGCACGCAGAAATTGTATGCGACGGCACTTGGTAGATACCTTGGCCAAGAAAATAGACGTTGTCTATAGCTAAGGATTCACTCTAGACTTTGAAGAAAATGATAATTGAATGCTCTGAGTTGTATATTCATTCAATAATTAAGTCAATTTCGAAGAGACGTACCATCCTTTCCTAGCCAAGTTGTTGCCTGATCCCGCTCTAGCTTGTGCTTGTGGATATGTTTTAAGCGCAATCCATTGCTAATAATTCATAAATGTATTGTTTATTAAACAAAAAGTTAATGAAAGTTTACTTTTCTCTAGCAATTCCACGAAATTTTAAATATTCAGCCTTGAAAAGACTAAATCCCTTCCCAACAGCCATGATGAAATTATGTAAATTTTTGTCATGAGAAGTGTCAGAAGATTATTAGTATTTTTTATAAATGTTATTCAATGAAAACATTATAAAACACGACGGCACATGCTCTAAATGTTATATATTCCAAAGTCCATTTCGCTCTCACTTATTCATTCGAATTTCTACAAAATTTCAAAATTGCTGCGAAAGTCTTTTATTGGCTTATACTCATGCATACAAACATACAAATATCGCAGCAAACAATTTCATCACACATTATTTATATAATAAACTTACTAACCCATTTTAAGCTACTTAGCTGCTAAGCACTAAATACCATCTACTTAGAAATCCACATTTCATTTAAAAAAAATCTGCGTATCATTCTAGTAAGATCGCGCTTACTGACCCATTTAAAGCAAGAAACACAAAGAAACAACAGCAACATATCAGCATTAAGCAAATAAAGCTAACATTAATGTCGTATAGCCATAAAAAAATATTATATTATGTGTCCACCGTAATAAGGGGCTTAACATAAATTTACGGATCTATTATCTCATAATAAAAATAAATATTAAAACTCTTTTACGAGCGTTTAATAGCGCGCATTAAATGCTGCGCGGATTGTGCTCGATCAGAAAAAGCTTGTCATACATATGTATAACAAACAACCACGAGACCTGTAGCTGTGGACCCACTAGGAAAAATTACATGCCTTTGGCATAATCTAGTTCATTCTGGAAAGTTAAGTTAGTTTAAGCAAATTTAAGTTAGTTTCGTAAAACAAATAACGTGATATAGATATAGTTGATTACGAGGCAAGGAATTTTATGAATAGATTACAGAAGTGACATAAGTTATGCCTAGCTGATTATGCGAGTTGCTCGTTCGATTCGGCACTATTTGTTTTTTTTTGAAAGCGAAGCAGCTATTATTAACTATTAAAATTATATTTTGTCATATCATTGACTGCAAACAAGAGTATTATTTGTTAAATTTGGCACAAATTGAAGTATACAAAAGTGGTGTCGATTAATAACTAAGAAATTTATATTGGTAGTCTGAACCTTAAACCTTTCGGCATAAAGAAGTTTTCATATCTTTTTTGCAAAGAGAATCAGAAAATTTCTAGCAGAAGGTTGATTATAGCGATTTTATACCTTTCGGCGTATTGGTCTCTTATGTATAGCAAATTTTAGGTACTACACTTTGATAAAAGAAATATGATTTTGAAAATTTACTCCACAAAGTTAGAAATTTCCCGTTAGGGCACACATATTAAATGTATGTGAAAAATTTGAAATAAAAATTGTGATTAATTCGCACATTCAAATTCGATTGTGTGCTTTAACAATTATAATTCTTGTATTTATTACTTTTTAACGAGAATGCCTGTATATGTATACTATATTTCGCATACTATGCCATTTTTGTTGAGCCGTGCAATATTGGGAAGCCCACGAAAGGAAAGGCAAAGCTAACGTTGCACACCCATGACTCATGAATCATGACATGATTTCCATAATATTATTATTTTTTTACTTTCTTTTTATTTAATTTTTTTTTTTACTTTTATTTCTGTTCCGATTTGTGTTGAGTTGTTTGAAGCGCTCGGCTGGCCATTTAAGCGTTTGCTCGTCTTACTTAATTAGCATGACAATTAGTGTGATGCTACCACCGGTACGACGAGCACCTTTTACACGCTGAGTTGGCTTCTGGATAGAAGCAATTAATCCGTAAAATACATGACAGCGCTGTCGGCGAATATATAATAAATTATATATACCTATAATATATAGAATAATTAAAAAGAAAAGAATAAAACAAGTGAGGATCACTTGCTTTATAAAAGTGTTCGGCCTATCTGCGGACTTTCTAGTGCGCGCAGTGACGGTCAGTAGGTAACAAGTGTCTACCAATCACCTTTTCTGTGTTTGACGTTTATTCATTTAATTGAACTAAATTTATTTCGCTCATACAATAAGCGATAAGCGAGGATCATATGGAACTTGATTTTTCGATAACCTCAGTTTGAGTGTTTGTGTGCGTGTTCTATGCACTGATCGATTCTATATGCGCATGGTTACTAACCACCAAAGAAGCGCTAGAAGAGGCTACACCTCTACAAATATTTATACAATATTATTTTCAAAAAATATAATATAAACGCACGCTTCCAGCGTCCATTTCACAAAATCTGTGTAGTGACAGCTGGCGCTGCGCGACTTCACAAAATGTTCTTTGGAATGTCACGTAGGCATGATAGTAGATTTTTCAAGATGATAAAATAATTTAAAATGAGACAAAAAAATTTAAAATATTTGCGGTAGTAAGTAGTAGTGATCTTCGTTGGATTTTGAGCTATTTACGTAGTGTATTTATTAGTGTCTTGAGCTTGTGAGTTGTCGCGACTCCTTGGCCCTCATTTATGCCAGGCATATCGCTGAAGTGCGAGTACATTTCAATAAATTTAAAAATTACTCTATTTTTTTTTTTTTAATTTAAAAAAATTAAAAAAAATTTAATTTGCGTTATCTATCGCACTTGCGCGGATCAGTGATACAATTTCCTGAGGTTGATTGACCTATTTATGCTGCGTAACTTTATTGTCGCCTATAAATATTTTTTGTGATTTGATTTTTAAATTTCACATTTTGATAATTAATCTTAATCTGTTATCTTTGCTTGCATTTCATTCACAGAAAATGAATATAAACTTATTATTGATAGCACAGCTTGTGCTTTTTGCCGCCTGCATACAGGGCAGAGCTATTGAAGAGGTCGACAATTCGATTGAGAATACCGGTGAAGGTTACGGTGAAGTACAAACGGAGAAACAGCGTTCACCCTTCGAGCATGATTGGATTAAATTCGCTAAGAAACCACCAACCAAACTGCTGCAGTCGCTCGGTCAGCCCGTTGAGATTGCCTGCGAAGTGATGGGCTCACAAGTGCCCACCATACAGTGGGTGGTGGGACATTTGCCGTTGTCTGAGGTGAGTTACACAGCAAATAAAATAAAATAAAGAAAGAAAAGTGTTTCTCACATGTAACATAAAGAAAAAAATATATATATATAATTGAAACAAAAAATATAGATGTATATATAGATGGCTTTCTTTTAACAAATCTTGCCACTTTTGAATAACTCAACTCATGATCATTCTCCGTTTTCTCTCCAACAGATCGACAGCGTTGAATCCAATGTTATATCCGAATCATCACCAAGCGCCATCGTGCGTGTACGATCTGTACATGTCATCGATCATATGTTGAGTGAGGCACGCACCTACACATGTGTCGGTCGTACCGGTGGCAAGACCATTTACAGCTCCACAATTGTTTATCCACAAGCGGACATGAAGGAGCTGGTGCAAGTGCGCGACAAACCATTCCCTGGTCCACAGAAACCACGCATTGTCTACCACGAAAAACTCCATTTGGACTTGGTCGATTCGAATATTGTATTGCCATGCAAGGTGCATGCTCGTCCACGTGCTGAGGTCTTCTGGATGAATGGCGAAGGCAAATTAATTGAACCAAATCATCGTTTCAAAATTTTGCCATCCGGTGATTTGCTACTCTCGAATATCAAGTGGGAAGATATGGGCGCATACAGGTGTATAGCACGCAATGCTATGGGCAAGGATACTGCGGATACGTTTGTCTATCCAGTACTTGTAAGTAGCTGATTAATATTTTTAAAATTAAGAGAATACTAAAAAACAAATTAGAAACAAAAATTTTAGAAAATAAATTTAGAAGAAATTGAGGGGAAAAAATTATCTAAATTTAAAAGTGTTATTTCTTATTATTACTGTTGCCACTTTCCTACCTCAAAAATACTTTTAAATGATTTCGAAATTATAATACTTTTTTTTATTTCTCAATAAAAAATTTATTTATGTCAATTATACATGTCAATCAAAAATTAAAATATTATTTCTTGGTTTAAATTGTTTTTATTCAGAGGAACTTTTTATATTTCATTCATTTTTTTCTTAATTTTTCAGTTTAATGTTAAAAGAATAAATTAAAAAATTCTATTACCAAAATAAATTACATTTTTATATATATATATATGTATATATATTTTTTCATTTTTTTCCAATTTAGTTTTTCAAGCAAAAATAGAAACATTTTGTATGTTTTTATATTAAATATTTATTTTTTTGTTTTTACCATTACAGAAAGAAGACAAATAAACCAATTTTGGATATGTGAAAATGTCGTCTCCCCACCCAAAACTAACACACACACACATGTAAACACTATACAAGGCAGTTGTACGTATGTAAATGAATGCACACGATAATAAAAAATGGTTCCTAAGTGAAATATGATACCATTGTATTGTACGTTTTATTAAAGATAGTTTAAATGCCTGCAAAGGTGCTACCCCACATTTGCGTATGCTTTTTAAAAAATACAAAATCAAAAACAAAAAAACATTAAAACTA
>NW_017537024.1:154250-163235 GCF_001853355.1 Bactrocera latifrons
TAAAAACAAATTTAAAAAAAAATTTTTAATATTTTTTAAAACGCTTGAAAAAAATATAGGAAACACGCAGAAAAAATGTACAAAAAAAAACATACCAAATAATAATAGGCTATTTTATTAAATAATTATGTAAACAAGTATATACACAAATCAAAATATGCACACCAGCAAAAAACATAATTTTTAAACAAACAAAAATGCTAATGAAATGTAACCAGCTCAGATTCTTACCTTAAACCATGTATACTTGCAACGCTTGCCTTGCGCATGCTTAATTGCACACAAACACATACATACACATTCATAGGCACACGCCGCAAGTCGGTAAACTACAAATAGAAACTAATCACCGTTCTGTTGCGCGCATATACACAAGTCCACACATACACATATACAAACACATGCAGTTAACAAGACTTTCTTTTTAATATTATATAATTATGTATTACGTTGTTTTCTAAATATATTAGCTCAAAATTTCTCATTGGCAAATTGCAAAAATTTGTTTTTGTTTTTTCTATCTGCCTACAACAAAAGCAGCTAATGTTTATATATAATTTTTCCGTCTCGAATGCATTCACAGCGCTTGCTAGTAGGAAACTGCACTTGTCTAACAACTCAACTTTTTGTCTTCGAAATTATTTGTGTTTTAGTTCGTAGTTTGCATTAGTCATTAGTTTGCTAATTTTTTAAAACAACAATACCAGTCACTTATATGTGTACATTTAATTTAGTTTTAGTTTATTTAATTTAAATATAAAAAATAGTTTAAAAATTGGCCGTACTTAATTTTCACTTAACTGAAAAGTATTTAATATTTTTGTTAAAACACAATGTATTTACATAAACATACACACACACACAAATCACATATAAATATCTACATATATATAAATCTCAACTTAGCAACGCCAATACATAAGCATGCACACATACAAACAAGAATCCATTCATATCACTAAGCATTAATTTATTTATTTTACCAAATATCTCATTACAATAGTTGTTTAGCCGAATATAAAGAATACAAAGAAAAAATAGCAAAAACGTTGAAATCACTGAAATCAGTAACAACCACAACACACATACAATTGTATATGCTCTCTAATTTATATTAATTGAATATTGTAATTCCATACATTTACTGATTTAAGTTGTTTTCCGTTATTTTTTCCATAATTAACTTATTAAATTAATATATATATGTTTAATTAAGTTAATTACAATTATGTATAATATAATTTTATACTGAACTGATGTTTAGAAAAGACACACAATACAACGCTATAATAGAAATAAAACATGTCATTTATGTGTTGAGATTGTGTAAAAAATATAAAATTAAAACTATGAAAAAAATTCAATAAAAATTATAAAAGAAAATATACTTACGGTAGTTTATATTTTGACTAAGAGGAAAACACTTAAAAGCTGTGGAATCGACCGAACCAATATCCAATGGTATTGTGGCTCAGAAGTTACTTGACATAAATATGGGGTACACTTCAAAAAATTTTATTCATCCAACATTTTCTGCTGAAATAAAATAACTTATGACCACCGAACAATATTACAAAAATTGACCTTTTTAATTTACATAATTCATAAATCCCTATTTTTTAATCTGGTCACCATAAAATTATTATCATCCTAAAATTTTTAACCTCCCACAATTCATAAATCTGGTCACCCCAGAAAAATTTTTAAACTGAAAATCAAAAAGTACATTTTCACCAGGCTTACAGAAATTATGAGCAGTTTGCTATTTGTTTTTGAGGTTTTTGAGTATAAGAAAGAGCGCCTGGAGAGAGGGCAAGCGTTTGACCATTCAGAAGCGCTCTGTTACATGTGCAATAATTTCTGTTCTCAATTCCGCACTTGCTCATTCACATGCTTATTACTGCTTTGACACATTAAAGATGACGGCCTCCACAATTTTCTGCTCACCTGCTACCTGTCAGAAAAATAATCAAATTATACCTTAACCTCGTTAACAATTCAGCCACTTTCTGATATGATTAGTATGCATGCCAGGCCACACCGGAATCGCAAGCAAGTATAAAGCTGTTAAGCCAGAAAGGAACAGATCAATGTCCACTCTCCTCGTATGTTTTAATATTGTATAGCTGAGCTCGTGAAAACTAGGCTAGCACTGAATTTTCAACGGTGAATATCATGCGATGTTTGCAAGATCCTTTTGGCTCAAGATAGTTCGTAAGCGATGAGTTGTTTGCCTTCAGTACGGCTAGCCTCTGCTCGGCGTCCATAATTGACGAGGTGGAATCATGTCAGCACTACCTTCCTAATTGTCCTGAGTTCGCGGTATCAAGGCTTAATACGTAGGAGCCATCACTTTCAGATGTGCCACCGAACTGATTCAAATAGAAACTAAATGTGTGAGCAAATTTTTATAACCAAACCTAACCTTATTTTCTAGAAAAGCGAATGTTTCTCTGGATGAGCGGATATTTATCGATTGAAAATAAGGAAACTTCCACTTTCAACAGACGCACAGAAATAAACACACAACCATATAATAGTGTGCGCCTGAGAGCATTTTTAAAAGTATTATAAGAGAATTTATTTGTTTAACCGCTCAGCTTCAAGCGTTTGTATAATGTACGAAACTGTATTGATATTATAGATTAATACACTGGTCACCTACTAAATTCTCTGTTCATCTGGTATTTTAGCGTGGGTGATTTTTTTTTCTATCAGATCTAGTTCTAGTTGTTTATTGGTATAATACTACTACGTCGATCAAATAAAGTATCTCATTTTGGGAAAATAGTTTATACTGAACAGCAACCCTCAATACCTTTCCTCACTTCAAGCTAGAACTTTTTCAAACGCCGATTTCTATGGTTAATAACCAATATGAAATAAAAATGATCTTAAATAATAAAATATTCCAGAGATCTATATGATTATGTTCAAAACTTTAATATTGTTTTCAAAATATGCTTATTTGGTGCCAATGCAATTTTGATAAAAGTTCGTGTAAATATAATTCCTAGAACAATGTCAATGTCGCCAGCAAAAAAATATCGAGAGCTGCTGTGGTATGTGCTTCACCTAAACCTCAAGAAAAGTTGGGGTATCAGCGTCAGTCGCAGAAAAGCCATGTATGCCTCTTTAAAAAACTCCTCTAAACTCTCTTCCAATATTCAATATTGAAGGAAAGGTTTCAGTAGCTGCTTCGGTGTTGCAGTAGCTTTAACGACACACATTGGATGTATCGAAAATCTGCGAATAGAATAAACGACTCAATACAATTTATTCATACATAAGTTTATAAATTTATTTAATAATTCTCAGCTGTTGCACTTTTACATATAAATTATTCATTCGATATACATGCGTAATCGTAAAGAAATACAGTACAATTACAATACAATACAGTTAAAATTCCATACATTTCAATTATTTGACACTTTCGTACAATTTCTCTGCGCAATGGATATTAAGAAACCTAATATGGTACGTCGAACACACATGATAGTGCTTTTCTATTTTGCTATAATTTTTTTATATTCGTAATATTTTATTTTGTATGTACTTTTGAGTTTCAACAATTATTATGACCAATTATATATATTAGTAGGCATACAAGTCTTTGTAAAATGGCAGAAGAGCCAACGTAAATTGTCATACATAAGTACATATATATATCTATAGAAACGTGCGGGCTTCTGTCTGGCTTGTATGCATTTAGAATTTTGCCAAAYGCACGATTACACTACACTACATTACATTACATTACAATTAACATAATGCAACTATATATAAATAATGTTTGCAGCAAATCTGTGAATACCATCAATACAATACTCTATACCTAAATGTTAGTACAGGGTTCACATTTTCTTTGTTTTTGTTATGTAACTACATTTCAAAACATTTTTTTTTGTTTTTTTTTTTTGTTTGAATGTTTGTCACATTTATATTGTTAAGTATTTATTTTAGTAGCTATATACGCGTCTAGTGCTTGTATTGCAACTTTGTTTTATTCATTTTTTATTATTACTTCTTGATTTTATATTTGTTTGACTGCAGTTGCATTTGCTGCACTGTTTTTCTCCATCACTTAGTAATACTCAAAGCAAGTGTTCACGGGTAATATAATAATTACACATATTTACGTACACTCAATAATAATATTTCACTCATTTTTAAATAGATATGTGAAGTGCCCGAATTGAATTGCTTTATAAGCCTCTTTTTGAGACAACAGATAAACTAGCAAGAAGCTTACATTCAATGATTAAGGAAATATACATTTGAAGTTTTACATTCATATACAGTTATATTACTGCAACTTTCATTTCTAAGTCGAACAAATCCAACTGAGTGTTAAAACCTTTTCTATTTTGGCATTCTTATCAGGCATTTCAGTTCGGGGAAGCCATTATAATAGCCACAGAACAATGATTAGGGGGATTTTTACAACAAACAGCTTGTAATTTGGGGAACAAAAATTACACTTTATAAGTTCTTAACGCTCAAAGAGTTGTGATGATTATCTACCATGAAGGACAATTTTCGATATTTCCTAGCTAAATTAAGTTTAGATTTTGTTATACCATGTTCAAACAGTTCAATTAGCTGAGGAAATTGATTGTCAATTGACTCTTCGTTTCAGGTGTTAAGAGGTTACATGGGTTTACGGGTTTGAAAAAATCGATTTTTTTTATTGTCTTATTAAATTCTATAACACCTCTAGAATATTGTCCCAAATTTTCAAGTTGATCCATGTAATAGTTTCGTGATACAGCCTTGAGAACTTGTGCGCTCTAGGCTAGCTAGGCTAAGTGCGCCACCTTTAAACGCGTTTCTCTCGAATCTTTTTGAAGCCGGTTGGCTAGATTTCTCGTGAACTACTCAACCGATCTTTATGAAATTCGACAGGTGTTTGATATACAATTCTTAAAGACTTTTTTCCGAAGTGTCATCGGAAATGGCGTCGCAATGGCCGAGTTTAAAATATTAAAAACAAAAAAAAAAAAAAAAATATTGCATTTTTATATGAGAAAAAAAAAAATTTGAAAAAAGCCTGTTTTTTAGGCGAGGAAACCCATGTAAACCGTTAACAGCTGAGTAAAGTTGTTGTGTTCAAGGAAATATAAGTTCTAAGCATTTTTTTTTATTCGTAATTAGAAAAATCTCAGTTCAAAATTTAAGCAAAGTTAAACTGGTCAAATACGATTATTGTTGAAATCTAGGGTAAGAATATAGCACTTTAAAGAGCGAATCTAAAGTACTATATCCTAAGCACATTTCCAAAAAATGTGCCACTCAGCTCGCTCAAAAGTCATAGAACTCAGCCAATTACTTGTAAAAAATTTTCATTTAAAATGGGTTTTATAAACATCTTAATAGTTAAAGTCGTAAAACCCCTAATGGAATGGTAAAAAAAGAGGAATGAATTTATGGCTTTCGAGTTAGAAAGTAGAGTGTAATAATCGAGAAAAGTACGATTTTTGAAGTCATGAAGGTTTCTAGAGAAATTAATTTATTGAAAAAAAGAATAATGAAAATATGATTACTTTCATTGTTAATAAATAATTTTGCTTGCAACTCAACCCAATAAAATGCAGTACTTATACATAATAATATTAGATACAAGTATGAAGTATGCAAGAGATACAAGTAAAACTCCGTATATCATAACCTTTTCCTTGATATAATCTCGTACAATTAACAGACCCGGTAAGTAAATACTATTGAAGGTCTGTGAAAATATGAAGTGTGGATAAAAAGCACCTACATTTGGCAGGTTCAACAACACTGTCGATGGAATATATTTATGTATCTGTGTAAAGATAACCGCCTGTACGCTTGTACGCTCAACTGATTGACGCCCCAATGCTACTACTCATACATGGTTGAGTTGTTGGCACACTTCTATGTTAATTTATTTCTTCTTCATTAGTATTCATTGACAAATTGTGAAATTAAAGTTTTATCTGAATGATATTGAGTGCGTCAAACGGCCTGCAATGTCTATGCGGAGACCACGCCACATGCACATATGCCGACATAGACATAGCCGCAGCAATGTCTACATGTTGTCGCCATTGATCGGAGTATACATATGTAGATATGTTATGTGCGTGTTCATGCTTAGCTGTTGCTATGCGCAGCTTTTTTTGCCCACACTTCACACTTCATTCATCGATGATTGCTGGTACACAGCACGGCAATAGACGGTTTCAGTAGTGAGGGCTGGTGTTTCGGGCAAAATGTGGGAAGTGTATAGTTGTGGAGTGCATTCGTATATATAGTGGGTAGCAATATTGATGACTGATATGCAAACGTCATTATTGTTTTAGAAACGGTAGAGCAGTTTGGCGGCTTGAGTACATTAAAGAATCGAATGAGACAGAAATATTTTCGTTAAATTTTAATGAAATTTATCAATGTGGCCAACGAAGTCGGAACTGCACAAAATTTTTTTTAAACAATTTTATGTCTATCGACGCGGAAATCCATAATTTTAATACTTAGAGGAATACTGAAAATGGTCGTAGTTTTCATGAAATAAATTTCTTTTATGTTTTAAAGGAAAAATAGTTCAATAATAATATAAAACTTTGATTTGTTTAATTTTTTTAATTTTATATGTAACATGTTTGTCTAAGAAATCAATTTTTCTAGTATCCGTGGCAAAAAGAGTAGTCTTTGACAGCGTTTTGAAATTGCCATCTAACAAAGAAGATACTGCGCATGTGCTCACATTACTATTGAACTCGTCCTTGGCTTTTTGACAGGTGAAATGTGCTTACACAACGACATAAAATTTAAAATTAGGTTAGATAAAATTTTTTTTTGAATTTTTTGAATATGCAGCTTTGACCTGAAGATGATATAAACTTGCACCAAAAAGGATTTGGGACATTGAAATAGGAGCAGGATATATTATACATATTAATGTTTTCAATTAGCTTAGTTCGAATTTCGAAGATATACGGGATTATTGTACATAATGTCTAGAAAAAAGTCGATTTAATTTAATTTTTTTTTTTTAATATTTCGATCGTAAAACGTGATATTATATTTTTACCTATGTCCAATCTCTTGAAAATATTGATTTGATCTAAAGTCCAGAAAAAAATCGTTTTTAAATTTTTCAAAAAATTTTTTCGAGTAGGCATCGTAAGCATTTTATAAGGAATGAATTTTACTAGTTATAAAGATTGGAATATTGGAAATTGAAGAGAAAAGAAAAAAATTATCCCGAAATTGGTAGTTGGGCCTAAAAAAGGTTCGAAAAAATTTTAAAATACAATTTTTTTATTTTGGTTGACATACGAAGGAAACCAAAAGCTAGAAGCGTTCTGTGCACATTTAATGCCGTCACTTTTGAATTGTCGTAATAAATTATGCTAATATTGTGTTATATAATTAGTTTCCTTCTTTAGCACTGTTTTGCCTTTATGCACTGCTCTTATAATTGCTTAAAAGTAAAAAAAAAATTTTTTTTTAAATAATTTTATGCAGATTTTTTAAAAGTTGAGTGTTTTGAATAGACAAGAAATATTATAAGGTAATAATTGATAAATTTTTTTTTTATTAAACTTATTAATTTTGCAATAAAATTTAATACAGTTTTCGGTTTAAAAAGCGAGCGAGAAATAAGACAGCTGCTTAATTGACCAGTATTTAATTCTAATGCACAAACTGTAATTACAACTAGATTACATACAGGCAAAAATAAAGAATTAGTGGTAATTAGAATAAAATACATAAAGCGCTAGCGACATTTAATTCACTCGAAAGCACTAAGTAATAAATACAATTACATAATAATACATACAAACATACAAGTAAATAAGCAGCGCACGAAATTATAAACTTTGCTGTTGCGTAAACAGATTGCTGCTAGCGCTGACAATGAGTACAGTTACTAATTAATGCATATGTCTCGCTAATTATATACTTCCAATAACTACAGCCTACGTTTAGGCGCCCAAACTGTGTAAATTTTATGTTTCGCCCGCTCTAAATCACTCATTTTGCCACTTGAAGGTTTACTACACTTATTTGCACTATTTTTGTTTTATTATTGTTTTGCTTTGAATTCTATTTTTGTTGATTTCCTGCTGTTGCAGACAATACACTAATCAGCAATTTATTATCAATGAAGTGGAGCTTTCGCATTTTATCCTTCTAATTAGAAGCTGAAGTTCATATAATTGTTGTACGGTGTTTTCTACTTCTATCTAGTATCTACATATGTGTATAAATTTAGTTTTCCAGAGAAAACCCCTCAAAAACACTGCGCACTGTACTCACTTACTCACAAAAGTTTATATTTATGTATATACTAATGAGTGTTAATATATATTTGCGTGACAACGACTTCACTTTATTTTTGTTGTTGTCTTGCTACGTTTAACATTTCTACCGGTTTCGCTGCTGCTCCAACGCCTAAACTGTAGCTATTCTAATTACAAGCACACACTACTGCTACATACCCTTTACAAAATTCGTTCGTTCACTTCATTTATTTGCCACATACAGTTCATTTTCGTTTTGGTTCTTAAGCAGCTTGACTTTTATTAAACGTTTAGAACGGAATGCTTTTTATTGTTGCCGGCCGGCACCTGCACGGCAATCACCGCTAACCGGCCATCGCGCAGCGGTGCAAGTATGTGTGTGTTCCCGGGTGTCACCACAACTGTTTGTATTGGAATATGAAGTGGAATGTCAAACACAGGTTTCAAGCTGAAATCAAAAAGAGAAAAAAGAATTCAGAAAAATGTGAAAAACAAATATTTAAAGTAAAATTTACATCTCAAAGTAGTGAGTGAACTTCAAAAAAATGTAGACATGAAAATAAAAAAAAAAAAGTATTTATAAAATTATTGCGACATGTTTCATTATTACTTAAAACAAGCTTAAGAAAACATTCAGCATTTAAATAAAAAATATATATATCTTCATATATGTATATTAAAATTGCGAAAAATATATATAATATAT
>NW_017537024.1:163415-166238 GCF_001853355.1 Bactrocera latifrons
AATAAAAATTTAATATTTCAATAAAAAATGGAAAATTTTGCAAAGAAAAAAAAAATTAAGAATAAAACAAAATATATTATATTTTGCTAAACCTGTCAAGAACTAGGCACGTTTGCCCAAAATTCTTAAAATTTGAAAATTATGCACATGTATTTTATTAAACAGTGTAAGGCATTCATCGTAGATAATGAAGATATATTCTACTCGTATTTATAATAAATTGTAGATAAGACATACGTGACCTTCCATTTGTCTGACTAAACGAAAAGATAATTCACAGCCTATCTAGTCTACTTTTTTATTGCTAAATTGCGCTAGTCACTAAGAACTTATAAGCTTTGTGCGCTTATTCGCTCACCACCCATTTAGGCTTATTAAATTCACCTGTATCTCTTAGGTAAGCATATCAATACACGTATGTACATAGGTGTAATAAATTATACCACACCTGAGCTAACAAACCAGTAGAAATAATTCATATAATATAAAATTATATGATTTTATGACGGAGATTACGAAGTAATCGCAGCTGCGATTGATTTTTAATTCGTCTAATTTTAACTGCTTAGTTTTATGAGGGGTATATGTGAGCTTATATTAATATTCTTCTCTGCCAGAAAGATCAAACTAGGGATATTACGAAAAAATCACAATTGAAGTGTTTTACAGTATACATTGGTCAGTTTGCTTTCGATTCATTTGAGATTATATTTCACAGCTGCAGCTGTTCATGGTGATGTTGAAGTTATATGAGATTTATGGAATCTTTTGTTTCAAGGATCTGAAAAACATATAAATCCTCGCTAGCTATTAAGAAGTTAGAAGACTAATAGTCAGTGGCTCAATCTTCCCTGCACATTTCCGCATGATGACTATACGTCTAATCTTGATATGTAAATATTTACATTCCATCATTTCCTCATAATATTTCTCACTGTTGTCACTTGAATAATCTCACATCTTCTGAAGATGTTATGCAGAGAAATGTTAACAAAATCTTTGATTTATAATTTAAAACAAGAAGGCCGTGACATTTTTATTAAGAAATTATCGAATATAAATCAGGTTACATTGGCTTAACTATTATAATTTCTTGTATCTGTTCCTTCAAAATTTAATTTGACTTTAGGACTGACATGCATATGGAAAAAATCATACTATTGACTTTGCCTGGGTAGCGTAATAGGTATTAGTGGCCGAAAGCGAGCCATCTGCAACGGACACTACAACACTGTGACTGAGTGTGAATAATTGAGGTTCTCATAAAGCTTTAACCTTAGTCTGCTGTCATCTTAAAAGTACTATACCTCTCTCAAATCTTATCCAATTTGATTTGGACTGACAAAAAAAATTTTATATTTTTACGTATTTTAATTCGGATCCAACTTTTGGTACGAGACTAGTCTTACGAGTGCTTTATATCCAAAACATTAACCAAAATGAGTTAATGTAATACATAAGATATGTTGAGATTATATGCTATTTCTCTGATGCCAGGAACGACGATTATCAAACACTATTGCTTTTTCGTCATTGACCAAGATGGATGGACGACACGCGTGAGACAGGTTTGGGACCTTCACTTGAATGCTCTCTGGCACACAAATACTTGTGTATGTACATAAAGAAGACTCCCCAAAACGCTTTTATAACATTTTCAATGATTCCGTAAACGTTTAAATGGACTAGTCCGGGTCAAATTTGATCAGAATGTATAATAAGATATATGTAATTCCTCAGGGTTTGAACCAAGCCATTTAAAACTAACTAACTTCCAATAAAATTCAAGGAATTAGAAGCCCTAGTCCGGGTCAAATTTGATCAGTCTGTTTCTCAGGGCTTGGACTGAGCAATTTAAAACTAACTGTTATATTTTAATATTCAATTTCATGTATTAGTCCCAATCTGAGACAAATTTGATCAGACGGTATAAAAACTATATTCCTCAGGGCTTGGACTAGCAACTTAAAACTAACCGAACTGTAAAAATAAACTTACATATATTATACTTGATTTGCGTTTCAGTAAATTTTCAGGTATTAGAAGTTAATATAATATAAAAAATGCAATTATATTTTTTGTAAAATTGCTTTTCGTCTAGGTACTGTTAAACACCTTCAGTAAACATTTTTACTAATATAGTGTTATCATAAATAGGCATATATATGTTACACGTGTTTAATAATTGCATCTTTCAATCACCTGACAAGACACGCTCAAGGACAAACTCTTGAATATTGTGTTAGCAAATGAAAAAAAAAAAATTTTATTGCCTGCCAACAGATTGCTATTTACAATTGGACTTTCCCAGCAATTTGCATTATTAAGCAAGCACACACACACATGCTTCGCGCTTTGTATGTATATATACATGTGTGTGCAATTTTTTGTATAAGCACGGCCTATCAACTGAGAGTAATCAAGCAGTTTGCCGGCCGGCCGGCAAACATTTATTAACGCAAATCTACAAAAACTACCGGCACCGCACAGGCGCTCACCCGCCCGCTCCCACAGAACAAACAAATGCCAGCTGGCAACAGAGCTTGTTTAATAGGCACTCGAACACTGGTTCACACACACACTTGCTACTTACCCATGCAAACGACTCATGGTGATATCACCGGCATCGTCCGCCACCACCAAGTAATCGGTAGCCGTATCCAATCCAGTTACACGTCCGGATACATACTTAGAACCAAGACTAGTGCCGTTTATACTGTAGACATGCACCGAATGCGAGGTATCGTCCAGCGCGCTGAATGCAATGTGACCTGGAACAAACCAGAATTAACGAATTAAATTTTTAATTTATTAAGTACAAAA
>NW_017537024.1:166396-179560 GCF_001853355.1 Bactrocera latifrons
AAAAAAAAAAAAAAAAAAAAAAGCAATGAAAATGCACAAACCAATTCAAACATTTTGCTTGGCAATTTACAGAACCATTAAGCAAACAAAGACTTGCATACATGCAAGTGATGGGGACCCTGCAGAGAGAAGCCGCTGCCGCCGCCGGTGAAGTGAGCTGAAAGTTTGTCGAGGATATGCGCTCAAAGATCTCATCAAAGTGTATGTGATTCGTAGCGGTACTTATGGAAAAAGTTTCACATTTCAAGTATGTTGTGTCTTCACATTGACTGTGCCACTTGTAGCTTTAAGAGTGAGTACCGATATCCTGATGGCATCGTCATTCATTCCTACCACTACCATATCAAGCAATAGCACAGATCTCGCGTAGAATAATCTTACCAAGGACTGCTATAGACAGTTACTGATAACGTTGCTAAAAGATTGAGTTTAATTGTGTTCCAGAATGTGATAGAATTTTCGTGAATTTTAGAAATTTGTAGAGTTTGTTGTCCCAGAAAGTAGGATGTCATAAAAGTAATACCCTAAGGTCTTAATCGGATGTTGACATACACACGATAGTAAGAGAAGTATACTTCCATTAAACCATTATCGAAACTTAAAAGTATAAATGAGGAAAGAACTGAAAACCCCTCGATGTGAAGTCACGACTCTTTAAATTGACAGTAACCTTTGACACTAAAGACAACAAAGATACTGAGGGAATTTTTAAGCGTCAGCGATTTCTATGATTATTATTATATATTATGCTCTTTAACTTATTTAATATTGGGTAGCCGAAAAAGTCTTTTCGTATTTTGTTAATACATATATATGATTGCAGTCGTATATCTCCAGTTTTTGATATCGTTTCGCAGATGGACGGCATACATATATATATATGAAAGTACATAAGAAACGTTTGCGATATAAACTTAAACAAAAGTTTACGATCACTTGTGAATGTCTAGGTTGACGAGCCTGCACTCACTAGTATGCACCGGTTACACAATAGCAGTAGGCATCTACATTTCTAATTGACAACTTGATTAAGACGAACCGAAAAGAGCAGCAACAGCAGCAGCAATTGCCGGTAGGCCGGTTGGACCTGACAGTCAAAAGAGCACAACGGAACGCCAACAAAAGAAAGGAAGATCAAAAAAAAAAAAAAAAAGACGTGAGAAACTCGGTGTGATTGAATGATTGCACACACATACAACGGCACATAGTCACATTCAAACAAGTCATGCATGACACTTATCAGCACATACACACATACAGATGTATGCAGCTAAATGCCACTTAGATAAACCAGCTGACACGCGAGATTTTTAAGATTTACAACTTGATGAGACTTGAGTCGGCTGCCGCGCGAACGATCAGTCGGTCGGTTGGTCGGTTGGTCGATTGGTCGTTTGGTCAGTTGGCCGCAAACACTGTGCCGTAACACACTATAATCACGAATGCATGTATGTGAGCGTATGGCTGTGTGTGTTTGTGTTCGCATTCAGGTGGCCACGGCAGACTTTCAGTTACGACTGGATGCGGTTGGTTTGGCCACCAGCAACAATGCCACCTTCACAGTTATGCCAGCGATTGCATGTCAAACATTTAGCACACACCTCACACAGCATATATGCACATGCACACATATACATGCATAAGTGACTTAAATACTTGTTAATATAATCAAATACAATTGACCGCATGTCAATTTGTACAGAAGTAAGGATAATTTTTTTGTAGAAAATCATTGAATTTTTCATTAAATCATACGCAATTGAGCCTACAAGATGCGCACACATACTTATGCACCAATTTTTAAGTTTTTTCTTGCAAAAGGAGGATGAGTACCACTTTTGTGTAATGCTTTGAGAGGTTTGCTGGAATAGCGGTTATAAAAAAAAAATAATAATAATTTTAGCGGTGTTAACTGGTTTTATAATAATGCCTCAACTGATAACATGTGTATATATGTCGCGTTCATTTTTTGTGCTTACTTAATTAATTGCACTTACTTAATGGAGGTGAGCGCTTTTAATCAGCTCAACTGTCAAATGTCATTAAAACATGCACATACATACATATGTGTATATATAAARTATATGAATATGTGCTATATTTTATAAGCGATTATTTCCTGTTGCAAAATGCATAGAGCTGCTAATTTTGTTCGCTGGAGATAACGTTTATTTGATTAAACACTTTAAATATTTACTTACGGATGTAGCTACAGTAGAGTGCTCGGACTTTGAACGTAGGCATACCTCTTTATTTATCTAGAGTAAAAAAAGCGCTCGCTATCCTTGCCTTAGACAACTGACTTTAATTAGCATTTAGTATAGTCAAATTTGTATGTCATTTCACCCAAACGTTCTCAGTTATTGGTCTCATAATGACGTTGACGACGAAAGGGTATAAAAGTATCCTTATCTTGATTTTGATCAATTAGTTTGTATGACAGCTATGCGCTGTGCGCCAATATCGGCGGTTTCGACAAATGAGCAGCTTCTTGGGGATAAAAAAAAAATCAGAATTACATCTTTACAACTGACGCACATGATATGGCTAAATCGACTCAGGCCGACGCATTGATCATTTGTATATCAAACATGACCCACTAAACACTAATTGACGTATGGAGATCAAACTTCACACGAAATTGATAAAGGTTGTTCCATTTTGTTTGCTTTCTTCGTGTTACAAACTTCGCAGCAAATTTGATGTACCCTGTGAAGGGTATAAAAATCATATATTTTTTTCTCATTGATTTGGGAGTGCTATTCTCTCACCTTAATTGGTTACATGGATTTACGGGTTTCAAAAAATGGATTCTTTTTATTGTATTATTAAATAAGACAGAATATTGTCCCAAATTTTCAAGTTGATCAGAGTAATAGGTTCGGAGATACAGCCTTGAGAACTTGTGCGCTCGAGTGCGCTGTCTTTAAACGCATTTTGGTCGAAACTGTGTCGGTTGGCAAGATTTCTCGTTAACTGCTCGGCCGATCTCAATTACAACTATTTGAAAAAAAAAAAAAAATCGCGAATTTTTCACTGACATTTTTGTTTTTTTGTTGTAAAAATGTTTGCCAAAAATCCAAATTTCAGTTTTTTTTCTTTCGTCCAAGTTGTAAGTTAAGGTTTTAATTAAAGCGTGTATTTTTTTACTTTAGGCAATGTTGTAAAGAGTTATCCTGCTAACTCAGGCGAATATTTTTCCGAGGGGTCACCGGAAATGGCATCGCAATGGCCGAGTTTAAAATATTTTTTCCAAAAAATTCAGAATTTCCTTGTAAATAGTGTATGTTTGTAACAATAAAAAATTTTATAAAATAGTTGTTTTTTTTATATAAGAAAAAAATTGTCGAAAAAATAATGTTTTTAACCCGAGGGAACCCATGTAAATTCTTAATATACCCTGTGCAGGGTATAAAAATCGTTTATTTGTATCTCATTGATTTGGGAATGATATTTGCCCTGATCATTTTTCAAAAATTTAGTTTTAGGGAATTGAACAAATGCATTATTTAAATAAACTATCTTAATCAAACGACGATAAGACAGAAAGACATGAAATCACTTTCAATGAAGTATCTTTATTAGATCTTATTTAATTGAAACAGAATAACTTCGCCGAGAAGTAAAGTTTTGAATAGTATAGTTAAAACATAGCGAGTAGAGGATTGGCAAATCGAACACGGTTTTTAATTGAACGGCATTTGGTATAGTGTGTATTGAGCAGAGTCAAATGTAAACCCAAAATATATATTTTGTTCATAGGAAAACTTTTGAGTGCTAAAGTGGTGATTAACCGCGATTTAATGGTTCTATTTTTGCTGCAGTATTTTTCTTATTAAAAAAAAAGGGTTCTAATCCAATATCAAAGGTGTCCAAAAGGAATATCTGAAAGAAACGAACTCTGACTCTTTTAATTTGGTACACCATTGAAATCAACGATTTCTGGAGAGTCATTACATTCTTTATTTCTTCAATCACTGCCTGATTACTTACGAAATGCGACCTTTGACTTTTGCAGCGACTGCCGAACGGATATGGTCAGGGTAAAAGGGTTTGAACCTCCTTGATCGCGCTGACTTATCATTTAGTTTATTCTTTCGCTTAACCAAAAAGATGCTTGTCGTATTTCATTTTTTTTATGGGCAGCGAACTTTTAATTTCTTGATAACACTATAGCTGTCACGTTAGATTCTGCCTCCGATTTCAAAGCTAATGCTGTTGTTCGTGTTTTAAATGAAACCATGAGATTTTTTGTCACGAGACTTTTCAATTAGAATTTCAAATTTAATTCGTGTGTGTAAAAAAAATTAACCCAAGTATATATGACTGCAAATAGATTCTTTAAATAATATTTCAAATAATTTTTGACGATTTTTTTGTAATATTATATACACGCGATACACTTGATTGATTATTTCCGGGGCTTTTCCAGAGTTCACGGAGGTATGTACATAACCATGTATGTTTGCATATACATATACTTAAAGGGTCTGTGATAATTTATGCGAAAAAAAATCATTCTACATAAAAGTGATAACGAATATTTGTTTCACAGATACTTACATAGCAAGCATGATTTTTAAAAAGATCTTCTACGCATTAAAATTCTCTAAAGTGGATCACCAATAGAATTACATCACTCCAACAAATTGTCAGGTTACCCAACAAACGTCCAAATATAAACATTATACTTTGCCAAATAAAGGGTTTCCTATACAACAATTTCATTTTGTTCCATCAGTTAAAATATATCAGAATATATCACCATAGAGTGATATATATATATGTCTTATAGTGGTCCGATATGGGCGGTGTCGACAAATAAACAACTTTCTGTGAAAATATCTCAAGAACAGAAGCACTAGTTAGCGTATATACAGACAGAAAGACATGGCTAAATCGCCTCAGTTGTTGTTGTCAATAAAAGCGCCCATTACAGGGTTTAAAAGAGATATATGAAAATCCGCGAAAGCATTAAGTTTAATAAAACTCCAGATTTTGCGTGGTAGGCCATGCAACTAAGCTTACTGGGTGCATGAAAATATTCATATTTTAATTTTTTATATGAACCAGCGCATATGTATGCCTGTACATTTGCATGTATGGGTATTTCCAATATACATTTAAATTTCATAATTATTTATTAATGGGATGACGACAATGAGGCCGGCGGCGCGTCCAACCATAATGAGATTGACGGCTGTGATGCAAGGGCGCAACATTGCGGAGGAAGTGACCGCTGGCATTTATACAGACTAAATACTAGAAATATTTTGTGATAAGAATTAAATTATAAATCTTAAATAATTCCAGACAAACGGGAGGGGAAATTTTTAATTAAAATCATTTAAGAAATAAAAATGTTTTCAAACTAAAATTTATATGCAATCAAAATAGATCTGGCTATGAGATAGAAACATTTATCCTCATTAGGAATATTAACAATTTAAAAGTAACAGCCTACGAAATGTTGACTTGGATGCAGAAACCTAGATATGTATAGTTAAGAGACCGTTTTGAAATGTTTATATTATATAAAAGATCATGAAGAAAAATTGGGAGTTTTTTAGACGCCATCTACCGGTAGTAACCAGAAGAGTTGAGAAAAAGCGCTGGAGTAAAACCTTCAAGACTCAGAATGAAAGAAATATAACTGTTTCGCCAAGCTGCCGGTTCGATGCACCCACTATTTATTACTTCTTAACGTTTTCAATGGAGTAATGCTGAAGAATCGATTGAAATCAAGTGTGAATTCAATAAATTTGCGCAGTTCACTTCGAAACGATGGCACTTGCCACTGGCGAGATAACGAACAAGTGCGTTCGGTATGCAAGCACACCATATCAAACATGCATATGTATTAATGATTTTTTCTTAATACAAAATGATAATTATAATTTCAATATATATCTATGTATTTGTGTCAGTGTGCTTCACAGGCAGGCGTTCGTTTTTATTGAGCCACTGATATGCTCGTAATACGTAAATTCACATATTTCAGCACACAATACGCGTTCGATTGACTTGAAAATGTAGGAGAAGCCAATAAAAACAACAAAAAAAAAGAAGAAATTATCGACAGCTGAAGCCAATGTACCGACGCGATCGATGATAAAGTCAATTGTCGCACGACTTACGCGCATACGAAAGTCCAGCATGCATTACGGAGTGACTTATCTGTGCCGGATCGCGAGACGTGGCACGAACGAGGAAAACACGCGACGTGAAAAGTGTAATTTCTTCCATTACGATGGGCGATTCACTTTCAGTTACTGACAATTGAGTCAATTTTATTGCTAAAAGTATAAATATTGACTTTAGGGTTTTTCACTTTGCTTAATTTTCCAAAGAAATTAGAGCTTTTGAGAGAAAGTCTGGCAGATGAACTCGTAAACACCGAACAATGGATACTTTATTGTTAATTTTGTTAAAAATGTTAAAAAATTGATGCCGGTTTATACAGTTTCTTAAAAAAATACTTTTATATTCTGCAAGAGGAGCCTTTGCTTCGACCATATTGTCTACCAAAAAGCACTAGCGGTAGCCACCATTTATCACATTTTTAATTATCTGATAAAAATACTATCAAGTAAATACCAAATGCGTTAACTGTCAAGAGAGTGTGAAGTGTGAACAGTTTTAATTCAAATATTTAGTGACTAAGCACATAAGGAAAGTCACCAGCTCGTTGTCAGGGCTGAGTTGTCTATCTTTATTTATTGGCTTATTTAATGTGTGAAGTGTGCATGAATAAATCATTCAGCTGAATTCTACTCCATTTATTTTCTGTTAATTTTTTATGAATATTATTTTTATATATTATTTTTGACTATTGGTAGCACACATTTTAGGCGCGACGTCATTCTAATTTTCGGAACCTATTACCAGGCTGCTAAGTGTAAAGCCACGTATCCGTTTAATCGATCACGTTTAACATTTGTAATTTAAATAAGGACAGTTGTAAATACAACCTGACAACATGATGATTGTCGAACTAAAATAGACACTTACGAAAAGTGGTTGTAAAGCGCATACTAATTAATAGACATATGTATGCAAAATGTTAACCAGGTAGATAAATATGTATTTATAACAATATGGTATATGGTATAGCAGAACTACATATGTGTATTAGCTATTAGTTATTTAGCATATATGTACGTATTTATATACTGGTACTTAACGATGAATTTAAAAGTAACAATTTAAAGAGCTTAAATATTTGGTATTGGCAACGCAACGTTTGGTCGTGCGAGCTTTTGCTATGCCACTCTACCAAGGGGAATCATGCTAATGCAAAGCCCAAAATTTTGATACAACTTTATCAGAAATATACCTACGAATGGTATAAAGCCTCCAAAGACGGTCGAGATATCGTTGAAGACATTCCTCGTTCTGGAAGACATTAGACCTCTTTGACTTATGAAAATATTAAAAAAGAGATGGACATGGTGTTTGAAAATCGTCGGGCAAGTGTTAAAGAGGTGGATATTTAGGGTAAGAAACGTGTCCCTGCTCAAGTCGTACCGATAAAGCTTAATTTTTTTTAAAAACGAGTACCGTAAATAGCTCCGTAATAGCGTAATGAATACCTTATATCAACCAATGTATTCACCAAATTTGGCTCTGCGTGGTTTTTTCTTGTGCCCGAAACTAAAATTGACGGAACCCGTTTTCAGTCACTCGAAGAAATAAAACACAATTCGCTGAATATAACGAAGGCAACCCCAAAAGTGCTTGTGAAAAGTGTATCAGGAACTGGAAAATCGTTGGCATAAGTGTATTACATTTGGTGGCGATTACTTTGAAGGCGGTAAAATAAATATTGATGAATAATTAAATATTTTGGGTTCTATTTATATATATTATATTAAACTAACAACGTGAGTTAAGTACTAATACGGATATCAAGTAGATAGTGTTTTGTTGATAAAAGGCAGGATCACACTTACAAAGTATATTTGAGTAATCATATGAGTAATTCAATAACTAAATCAAGAATAGTCAACAATGTGTAACTACGCGTATGCTAAAATACAGTTTGAGAAACAAAAGCATATAATTATCTGTTAGTGTTATAGTATGGACGACACAAGTACTTATGCTCGTGTACAGTTCTTAAAATTACTTAAGAATTAACAAAATAACCAATTTCGGATGAAAATGGAATTTCATTTACGATATATATATATATACATCATGCATGTACATTCGTATGCTTGTATGAATGTACATTTTTACGACGGGTGAGTAAATTAATTTTGTGTTACCATATTGCAAAAGCTGTCTCTTCGATTGATATCGGTTAATAACTGTCTGGGTTATGAGTAATGTTACAAAAAAGCGGTGTCTTTTGAGAATTTCCTACGAAGTTGACGAATTTGTAATCAAGCGAAGAACTTTACAAATCAATTATTTTTAAGACAAAAAACATAAAAAGCCAAAAATGATAACAAAATTAATACAAGAAATCTGAATCTTATAGCAGCCAACTGTTATAAGATACTCAAGGCTTATTATCATATCGCAAGTACTTATGCATGATTGTACAGCAAAAAGAGCAAAAGAATGCTGGCACTGAATGGCCTCAATGAAATTACTACGTACTACGTTGAGGCAGCTGATATGGAGGAAGCCAAGTGAACACGTGATATCAAGTGTATTCTGACTATTAATTCAAGTGACCACTCTTATGCAAAACATAGCCTATCACATACTATGCTGTGTTTATCTAAGAAAATATCTCCATCACACCACTCGCATACGGGAAACTAGGAGCGAGCGGTCGAAGGTGCAGCCTTAAAGTCACACGGCTGTTCAGTTTTTGTGGCGTGTAGACCATGTAGGAAAAATGCAGCAAGCATTAAACAAATTAGTGAAAGTTAGGAATTCTCAAGGTCACAAAATTTTCGACAAGTTTGGATATGAAATCACTCAATTTTACTTCGAAAAGAAGGAAGACAAGGTTTAATACCAAAAAACAAGAAAATTGTGTTTAATCCAAATGGTTAGCATTAAAAATTTAAAAAGTAATTTTTGATTGCAAAATCGGAATTAAAAATTAATTTTTTTAGGTTTTATTAACATTGTTTTTTGTTAATTTTTCAATTTTACTTTTTTTTACAATTCGACATTTGGAAATAAAACTTAAAAAGTTATTTTTAATTGCAAAATCGGAATTAAAAATTGAAAATTAATTTTTTTTGTAATATTTTTTTAACATTCTTTGTTTTTTAATTTACAATTTTAATTTTGTCTGTCGATACGGTATTTGGAAAAAAATTTAAAAAGTAATTTTTATTTGCAAAATCGGAATTAAAAATTAAATTTTTTAATTATTATTTTTTTGTAATTTTTTTTTTAAATTTATTTGAGATTAGAAAATTATTTTTAACTAAGATCCTCTGGATTTTAAAAAAAACTTTTATTTGCAACTTTGCCGTAGGCATATACATACGAGTGCGTTGCGCGTATATTAGAAATAATTCGACGATAGTGAAATAAATTTCTTCAACACTTTATTTTTATAGCCACCAAAACAAAATTATAAAAAATAGTGTTATATAACGGTCCGAATTAAATTAAGACAACAAAGTACAAAGGAGTACATACAACTGCCCATTTATGAATGTGAATCAGGCATAGGTGACTATATCGATGCGTTTGTGTTCGTCACATTCCATTCTTAATCATATCGCCGGAACTGTTCACCGTTGTCGGCATTACTCGCGCCCCTTTGGCGCCAAATATATATATTCCCGTTATATGTTCCATATATACATATCTATATGCATGCATGTAGGTGTGTGTATAATTTATACCGTGGCGCAAGAATTTAAGTCGCAGTAGAGAAAATTTGCTTAATCCACTTGTCCGACGACTCATATATTTTTGGATAGTAATTTGTTTGATTAATTTATTGAATTTGCCGTGAGAAATGCTAACTTGAGTGAGGCTGGCGCGTAGGCTGCTGCTTCCTCTACTAATACTATTGCGCCGATGTGGGTACACTACGCCATGCCCTTCAGTGCGTCGCGTTGCCCAACGCATTCGAACAATCGAGTTTGCTTTAGCTCTCAGTTGAGCTTTAAAAATGCGACGCACAAGTTAAATTGCCAAAAGCAAAATAAAAATCAAATCAAATTTTTGATGGCAAGTCAAATATAGTATACTTATATACTTACATACACACATATGTATGTATATGTGTGTATATGCTTGCACTCAAAGTCACACTAATCAAGAAATTTTGCATATTGATAAGACAGGCCCACTTCTGCTGCCAGCCCATATGCATATGTATGTGTGTGCATTGTGAACAATGATTTCCTTTAGTTTGTTTGTGTGTTTGTATTTAGGCTTATAAATTAATTTCAATTTTGATAAATTTATTTATGATGCCAGATTACTGGGGGTATATTAGAAAAGATCTGCGTTAAAAAAACGAAATTCGTACATCAACATACATAAATATTTGTATATCAGCGAGTATATCAATTCATTTATTACCATTTAATTGGCCACAGGGGCGCGTCAGTGGCCAGCGCTCGTTAATTGTACTACATACATACATATTTATAACGGCAAAAAAGGTGACGACGGGCAGAAATGTGTGTATATACCAGATAATTAATAATAAGACACTTGTTGTGTGCATAAATTAAAATATATATGTATGCAAAATAATTTTATTGGCATCGCTACTTCCACGGAATTTTACTGTCCCATTCTCACATGATCCAAATATGTTATTTATTACTGTTACTTTTTTTGTTTTAAAAATAATATAAATTTAGTGAAGTCTGTTTTTTTTTACTTTTTTATACTCTTGCAACCTGTTGCTACAGAGTATAGTAGTTTTGTTCACCGAACGGTTGTACGTATCACCTAAAACTAAACGATATAGATAAACCGTCACATATACATATACATAAATGATCAGTTGAAATTTGGATGACTGTCTGCCCGTTGCCCGAGATGGTATTCGAAGGCTTTATGGGAGCCGGGGTAAAAACTGGACGATGGACGTGACAACGCCCATTTTTTGGTGAAATGAGATATCTCGAAACCAGAGGAAGTAATTAATATAACCTTACGAACAAAAATTTCTCAAATCAAATGAATACTTCTCTGAGCCTCCATATACCTAATATGAACATTTTCAAATATTCGGTTGACTTTCTGCCGAATATATCGGCAAATATTTGAGTTATCTCAATGATTTTGAATTTGAATGCGTATTTTACTTAGTGTATTGTTGTGCCTCAAATATATTAAGCGAAGACTTGACCCAGCCCCTATATAACTAATATCAGGATTTTCGATCATCCGACTGGCTTTACTTCATGTGACTGGTGTAAGCTACCTTAATAAAACCCAGGCAACATTTTATTAGTATGTTGCTTGATAATAGTTAATAGATAAAATCAGGTCGATACTACCCTAACTCCTTTATGCACTCATGACCACACAAACCTTACCATTATACTTTCTTATTTTTTTTTCAGACTTTTTCGTTCGTTCGAAATTTTCTTCAATTTTGTATTTTTTTTAATGTTTTTAGTAAGCAAATGTAAACTAAGTTATATTATCTAATTATAAATATAGTTTTTAATTTATTATGTTCAATGAGTAAAACACAAATTAACTTTTATGTGCTTAAATAAAATAAAAATATAATTTCGAGCTCATTTTGTAAAGCTCACTATCTTTTATCTATGGCTGAATGTGCTTTGTTTTTAATTTTTGATATTTTCGATTAATAACGTGTCATTAACTTATTTCTATACCTCAATAAATACCCCTATAAAGTGTAGGTAGTCAAATTTGAACAATATTTTAAAATTTTGAGTGGTAATTTTTGCGTGTGAGTGTACTACATATGTGACCTGGTCTACGGAAAGGGGGCTTAGATGTCAAAAAATCAATTTTCACTTTGTAGTTGATTCGGATGGAAGATGAGATGCTTTTTTTTAACAGCTGTTTCCCAGAAAACTAGTTTTCGCACGTTAGCTTCCTTTTCGTAGACCAGGTCACAAATAATGATTTTCGATTTTCTAAGACATCTTACGGTGAATATGTCGGTCAGTGTATAAGTTATATAGATTATATATATATTATATAAAATTGCTTAGTTTTCGATCCTCTGATTGGCATTTTACACCTTAAGGGGTATTCTAGTCTGGAAATTTGAAAAAATCGAAAACTTTTTTTTTTCATAATTCGATAGTTTTGTAATTCAAAAATATCTCCCTAAAAGGAGTTTTCAAAACTCAAATTATTTTCAAAGTTATAGCCATTTTAGTGATGTGGCAACTAGACTGGTTGAGCGAACTATCTATCAATAGTATCTATTACGCTTCCCAAAACTTAACGTAAAACTTTAAACGCATTTTTCTCAAAACACCTTTTTTTGATGCTGTAGCCACAATATCTAAAGTTGTAATCAGTCGATTTATTTGAAATTTGGCATGAATATTCTTTAAATATATCTCTATCACTAGAAGCAACAAAAAATAAAAATTTGAAATTTATAATATTTTGAAAAAAATCGACAAAATTGAAAAATTTGTGAAAAAAATGAATCTTTTTTGTTTTGAGTGGCCGCCATTTTATGAAATATTTTTTTTAGTTTTGCTTTTTCATGACATTGCAACATTCGTACTCATTAGGAAACTGTCATTTGTCACACGGCCTCTTTTTCCCTCCTTGAAAAAATTTTTTTTTTTTTAAGTTTAATAAACAAATGATAAAAAAATGGATAATAAAATATCTCGAGCTTCTTTTTTATTAATTGTTGAAAAAAACTCGAAATTCGAGCTTCTAGACTAGAATACCCCCTTAAGGTATTTCTTTGTCTTTGATTTTTTCAAGTTGCAAGAATATAAAATCCGGTTGCACCCGAACTTAGCCTTTCCTTACTTGTTCTTGTTTTAAATTATAGCTGGTAAGCAGAAAATAAAAAAATAAGTAGTTAAGAGCTTATCGTATATGTTACTTAGCTCACACACCTGATGATATTGTGAAGAATATTTTTTTTGATTTTTTTTTTCTTTCGGTGACGTCAACTAAGTCGTCATCAAAAGTGGGGTCACTCATCCGAGGCTGTTGTTGGGTTTTCATTGGGGTGGTTTTTTACGTGGCGGGTCCCAAACCCAGCGCACA